>NC_053114.1:35158974-35383974 GCF_010015445.1 Perca fluviatilis | reverse complement strand
TATGCAATACTATTGTAACTATTAAATATGTATACAGTAAGGGTTGTGAATTAAAGGAATTTTTAGGAAATACGCTTATTCACTTTTCGACGAGGGTTAGATTACAAGATTGATACCACGCTCATATCAATTTGTTAAAATTAGTATAGTATAAGTATACAGCCAGTTAGTTCAGTGTAGCTCAAAGACTGGAAACGGGGAAACAGCTAGCCTGTCTCTGTCCAACTTTAACAAAATCTGGCTACCAGCACCCTTTTTAAAGCTCACTCATGAAAGCGTTTTATCTCATTGTTTTTCTGTATCTCAAATATCTGGGCATGGCTTAGCCCCACATTTAGAGTACAGACATAAGAATGGTATTTGATCTTTAGGGGTTGGGGGGGAATTGATTCACAGAAGAACTGCAATTGTTACTCTCTATGAGGGCTAAATGTTGTCGATTTTTGTACGTTGTTAATAAAGTTATGTTGACAGAACAAAAATGGTGGACGTCAGTTGCAAGAGTAGAGAGCAGATCCTGGACCATGTACAGTGCGCACACACTATAATGATCTTCATTGCGAGGTAGGGCGCAGAGCACAGAGGAAAAGCGCAGCGTGGGTAAATGTCAACATTGCTTATGGCTTAGGTTGCGCCTTGAAAAGTCAGCGGCAACGAGGTCAACGTGGAAATAATTTGAACTTTGAGTGCCGTGCTCGGCGGCAATACTGCTTGAAATTAAGCTTGACCTGCTTGACGGCAAGGGTAGCGCTCCCACCTGAGTTGTCTCCACTGCTCTGAGTTGTCTCTACTGCTCTCCCCATAGGAAAACAATGGCACAGCCAGCGCAGAGCGGTTTTACCACAGATCATGTGAAGGTGGCTTGCGGGAGAGTAAGGAGAGGCACAAGTTGTTTATTTTCTCTGATGCTGTAATCACAGTAAAGTGACCACTTATCTCATGTTAACATTAAATTATTTTTTTCGCTTGGTTTTT
Source organism: Perca fluviatilis (assembly GCF_010015445.1). Classification (NCBI taxonomy): domain Eukaryota; kingdom Metazoa; phylum Chordata; class Actinopteri; order Perciformes; family Percidae; genus Perca; species Perca fluviatilis. The sequence goes on along the minus strand of NC_053114.1, from coordinate 35,382,999 downwards.
GCACTGTAGTACTATTTACATAAGCTCCATTCAATTAAAATGTGACTGAACTAAAATAAAACAGCACGTTGTAGTTTCTGTATTTATTACCAAAACATGTATCTGTAATACAGTCACAATGGGGAAAATGTGAAAAATTGCATTGCAGGTGTGAGCCCCTAAATCTTCTGCTTGTGACCCTAAAACTTTCAGTCAGGGGCTACAGTGCTACTAGTTAAAACAGTTAGTCTGGTGCCCTAATGATGCAGTGGAGAACAATATTTCAAAGTATGTGCAAATTCCAATTGAAAGAAAATGCTTCATAAAATTACACAGTATGTCATCATTTTTCTATCAGCACTGAGTAACCTATGTAGGGAAAAACATGAAATGTGTATATCACCCTCATGACACAGTCTAAGCACAAGGAACATTAGACCTTTTCTCAAGTTCAACTGAGAAAATTGCAAATGTGGATGTACGCGAAGCTTTGCCTAAAGAAGTGCATTTGTGCGTCTCTGAATGTGCTCATTTGAATGTGAGCACTTGTGTGTGAATTGCAGTATTAATGGACGTTCCAGTACATTTGGTCTGACGCCAATGGACCCAATTGCTTAGCATGCCTGCAGGACATTAATTGATGGCTGGGTTACGCTTCCTAATAAGTGTCATAAATAACGGTTTAGCAGGACGAGGGGAAAAATCTCAAATGCATTAACCACTGCGTTGACATCTTAATGGAGATTCAACTGAGATGTGATCAAGTGGAATCCATCAAGTAGGAATCCATTAATGCGGGCCTGAACCCTCCGCAGCGGCAAACTGGTGACAGCGTTGACGGGGATGGGAAAGACCAGCTTTACTGCAGCTCATGTGTCACTCGCAGCTTTAATGGACAGCCTTGTCAACATCCTCATCCCCACTCGCACATGGCCCTCCACCAACACAGCTGTTGAAGATCTGTCAAACCACCGTGTCAGAGAGCCACACACACCCTCCCAAAAGTCACTGATGGAGACAGTAAAAACCACAGGCCGTTCACTGGCAGCATCATTGATTTTATCCCCAAATTATTGTTGAGGACACACCATGCCTTGCATATCAATGGCGAGCATTTGCAGGCAGACAGACAGGAGGGTCAGATTAGCCCCAGGTTGCCACAGTTTTTGTTGTTTGTGGGTATGGAAGTTGGAGAAGCAAGCCCTGGCAGATTCGCACACATACACATGATGAATTCATAAATTAATTCATAAAAACACACACACACACACACACACACACAGTTTGCCAGATTTACCTCTGTATTGGGTATGCAGCCAGGAAGCTCATCAGTAGAATTGCAGGTTTAGCCAACTGAGGATTTTTCTGTGTAACCAAGCCTCAAATGAATGAGACGGAAAAACCTCTGAGCTCCCAAGATATACTGTAAGCGTTGTGCGACTCAGCAAAGGTTTGAGCATAAGTCCCATGCTACGGCTATATTACAAAGAAGTGTGTGTATTCAAGTGCATGAGTGGGAGACAGCCAGAGTATGCATATATGTCCTTTTGTTGGTGTGTTTATACATGTGTGAATGGAATTCTCAATGTTTTTAAGTGTGTGCTTGTTTGCATGTGTGGTGCGTGTGTACGTTGCATGTATACTGAATAAAGAGACACTTCTTTTTACAGTAAGTATTTTTTCCTTTTCCTTTTGTCAATGACATTTTTCATGGTATGTTCTAAGTTAAAGGGTAACTACCGTTTTCTTCTGGAAGATTGTTGTCCTCATCAGTCACTTAGACACAAATACATACATAGGAAAATAGGGTCCAGGTTGCCCTTCAACCTATTACAGAATAAGGGAAAAAAGGCACCACTTCTGCAGTGCAATGGTGCTGGCACAGGAAGCCTGGCTCTAGTAGAAGTTGTTCCCTTTTTGATACTTTCTAAAAGGAGTTGACAAAGGCTCGATGGTGTTTTAAGCCCCCAACGTCGACTTTAAGGCAACGCTGCAACCGTCGACTTCAAGGCACCTAACCCTAACCTTAACCCTAAACCTAACCATTGCCTAATCCTAGTACCTTCCAGGCAGCGCTGACTGGAAGACGACGTTGGGGGCTTATAACACCAAACACCTTGGCAAAGACAGAAATTTTGAAAGAAATTACACACAGAGAGGATAATTATGTATTTCTTACATTAAAGTATTGCTATACATTATAAAATTATAAGATTCCCCAGAGTAATGGTGCCTTTATTTTGGTGAACTATTGTATCACCCTTGCTGTCAATCTCTTTCTGTTAACGCTTAAGAAGTGCCATGCTCAGCTTTTCCAGCAGAGTGGTGGATGTAGGCTATCATTAGTCTACATACTGACTTGACAGGTGCTTTTGTTAAAGGAATTCCCTCAAGTTTATCAACTAGGCTCTCTGAAGTTTCTATTGTAAATGTGCCAGTGTTAAGGAGGTGAGTAGAACTGCTGCAGTGACAGCCACTGTACGTGTGTATGTGTGCCAGCGAGAGTGCATGCTGGTGTGTCTGCCTGTATTTGTGCTTGTATGTGCATTGAGATGTCTATTGGGGCCTGTGGGGTGACGGTTCTGCTCTCGAAAAGTAGGTAATTAGCATGCATTATTCAAATGAAAGACGGAGGGAATGAGGGTGGGGACCTGTCCACCTGGTTGTCAGCACCAGAGCCTGTCTCGTTCAGCGCCATTTACTCCGCACATTTTGAACATCAGAGGGTGTCTCCTGTCAATGTATTACCCTCCTCCCAAGCGTGAGGATAATGCACTTTTACAGGTCCCCATTTTGAGGCAAGATATGATCGAAGTAAGCCAAAGTAAAAGACATTTAATCTTCAAAGTGGAACCGAAATGCCTCTTATCCCCATTTATATTTAAGTCAGATAAAGTCAATTTTATTTGTACAGCACTTTCAGCAAAAAGGTCTGACAAAGTACTTCACACAGCAGCAAAAGGGCATAAGTAGACAGGCATTCACATTAAAACAGAGAACACTCAACACATCCTGACATACAGAGCTTGCAGTATGACATTGAGATCCCATATAAAGGTGGCAGTATGCTTATAAAGAGGCTGGGCTTTCCTGAAATCAAACTGAACTGCATACAAATAAAAGGACATAATACATAGACACCTGTATTATTTTACCCAATCCAACATAATAGCCCTGCAATAAATCCTACCTTTTTGAAGCTATTTTTTTCTTTTTTTCTGTGGCAGCTCTATGGTAATATATGATACTGTAGTTTATGGTCTTGTTGGGTTACCATATATTGTAAGGTGCTCCTGTTATTGTGTCTACTTTCCCTGCACTTACTCACTGAGGCTTTGTATTGTTGGTTTACTTAAAACTCCATGGCAGAAGAAATGCAGGAAGCAAGGCAGCAAAAGCCAATTGTGATATTTTAGACCAATTATGGACTCATGCACTGGGATCTGGTGTGTGAAGATCTCTTCTTGTTCAGACAGCAGGCCTCTGCAAATGCAACTGTATCTCCACAAACATGTCCCTTTGTTAGTACGAATGAGCTAAATTATGTTTCTGCAGCAAGTACACTGGCAGAAAAAGTAGCAGAAATACTACATTGCGCCTTTGAGAGCAAAAGTAAAAATATAACGTATGAAACAACACTATACTACAATAGCAAATGTAAAGAGTCTCATATCTGCACACACCTAAAAGATTGTTTTTTATTGTAAATCTAAGCACACACACACACACACACACACACACACACACACACACACACACACACACACACACACACACACACACACACACACACACACACACATAAGCACATAGATCGTATTCTGAGACATGCACTATCCCATGATAGTGACTTTTGGCAAGGTTTTCAACATATTCTGACCACACGGTGCTCCTATCTCACCACAGCCACTGCTGGATTATCATCTGCAGACTCATATTTAAGCCACAGATGAGTCATTAGCACCTTGCCTTATCTCCCACCCATTCTCCCTCCCCACCATGACACCCCTTCCAGGAGTGGCCTCTGTTTACTTAATTGATCAATTAGCTGCTTGAGGAAGCTCCCTTTCCTCCACACGTCCCATTTAGCCAACATTTACATGTGTCAGTTTAATTGTGTGTTGCTATCTCCTCTCCCAAATTATTTACCTACTCACCCACCCACGCCGCAAAGCTCCCATTGTCCCCAGGTGACTGATGGTCTGACTGGAATGGTAATATCTTGCCTGGATCAAAATTTGACATTTTTAGTGGAAAATTAGGTTGAAGCCGAGGCCAATATCTAACCAGTAATCAGTAGTAACCTACACTCTTTATGATTCTCTTTACAAAATGTACAGCTGACAACTTTTACCTGTCAACTGCTGTTTGTTGTACACTATTTGAGCAACAGTCACTGTTTCCTTATGGTTCAGCACAGTACTGACATTGAATTAAAAGAGAAAGTCCTGAACATGGACAGAGATATCCCCAACTGAAAACTGCAGAAAGAAAACATTGCAAAGGAAAGCGATTTAGTGTCAGTGGCTATCTTTGTAAAATGTCCTTTTCCCCATAACTATGGGTCTGCTGGCCTGAGGTCCTTGTCCAGTTGGTTGACTGGGCATGAAATCGTACTGGCATAACCTTCCTCTCCCATAGTGGATTTACACGATTTACATACAACAGTCTTGTGATTATGCTGGACCACCAACTAATCCTTTGTTCCCATGAGGGCTGTACATTGTCCACTCTGTCTGTTACAGACTCTTACTGCCCTCGAGTGGTGGAAGGCCATATTACATCCTGGTATAGGAAATGGGTGTTCAGTAGATTGTATTTTGTTGGTGCTGATTCACACATATGTTAGAAAACAGTCCTTTGTTGTCTGCTTGCCATGAATGCAACCAATAATGAAGGGGATTTTAAAGCATTCAAATAATTTCTAAAAGACAAAAATAGCCATTTTTGAAATTGTGTTCAGGAATACACAACTATTGGGCACTAAATTACACTCCATTACATTACACTGCCTACAGTACATTGACAAAATCATCAAATCATGAAGGATAGTTTATATTGTAAATACACATTAGCTATTGTCTTTATAATGAGCTCAGGGATTCATTAACCTGCGCTCTATATAACTTCCCACTTTTATCTTGAAGTCTGTGAATGTTTACTGAGCAAATCACATTATTTGTTTGTTTTATTTGCAGAAACATACTGTACTGTATGTTTTTAATTTTGATTATTGGTAGATGTTATTTCATCTTATACCTTTCAGCAGCCACAAGGTGGTGGTAAATCACTGAGAATGATTTTCCTTCTGTCTAAATCAGACCTGTGGCTTCTGAAACGCTGGGCCAAATTTTTACAACAATAAATACTGACTTTATTTTCTTGCAGTGTTGCATCCTATTTTGAATGTTGTCACAGATTACTTCATCTTCTCAACTTGTTCAACAGATTGGAGAGCGAACGTACTCTTTGCTTCAGAAATGAAAAATCATTAACATTATAATTTTTACAAAAGCCTTCTTCCAACCAGGCTTGGAATTATTTAATTTCAAAAAGCAAATTGGTTTTGTTTAATGATGTTCACTGATAGAATTAAAGATAAACTTTGCTTGTTTTTGTTGTTATTTTAATGAAATGAACAAGTGACAAACCATTATATATTTGAACTACAAAAATGGCAAAAACAACTTAAAAGATAACCCTCTTTAGCCAGAATCTGAAACAGTACGATAAGTTTGTTCCTTATAAACCACGAGAGTCTTTGTGGAGACGTTAGTGTAAGGGGCAGGGTGGTATTCCACAACATATAGAATCATATAGGAGCACATATTATATAGTGGTATATTTATGCCTGGATGGAAGTAGTATGACTGAAATATTTATGTAAAATATTGGGGTTCACAGAAACAATAGATTAACAAATATGTCACATTATGAGATCTTTAATTTTACTAACAAATGTTTTTTTTTATTGTACAATTGTGTTTAAGTAAAAAAGTATCACTCCATAGATGAATGACTACAGTTTCACCTTGTAAACCTGCATACTTTACTATAGAAGGGTACAGTATAGCCTGGTAGAATGTAATATAGTATGGTACAATATATTAGTTGTTACTATATTGTTCCATACTATATTACATTTTGTGTGATTATAAAGTATAACATATATAAAGATTATAAAGTATAAAAGATTATTTAGAATAGTTTGGTACAGTAGTATAGCCTAGTATAATGTCATACATTATGATGCAATTAAGTTACAATTATACCAAAAATAAGTATTGTATGAATAAAATGTTTCAAAATGAAAGACTTAAAACAAAGAATAAAGAGGAAAAATAAAAAATAAAAACCTTTGGGATAATATGCTGGAAAAATTATTTGAGCTATTTACATGAGCAACGTATGATATTACAAATATAGTATGATATAGCATGAAATAGTGTATTGTTTATAATAGCACAGTAGTCTAGTCCAATTTTTTTTATTAATTTATTAGACAGTAACAGAAATAAATGCATAACAAGATGCCAACACAGTGACATTGTACATTTATCAGAACTGTCGAGGATAACACAAGAAAGTTACAAACTTATTTCCATTGTGGTCCTCGATAGTTATAAAATGATCTGTTTCACTTTATTGTCTGTGTGTGTGTGTGTGTGTTTTTGTGTGTGTGTACTCTATGTTTCTAGCCATAGTTAATTGCATGTCCTGTTGTTCAGTAATGACTATAGCTAACACACAGAACTTTACATGTTTAGCATTGAGTCAAATCAGCTGGCACAGCTGGTGTGTGTGTGTGTGTGTGTGTGTGTGTGTGTGTGTGTGTGTGTGTGTGTGTGTGTGTGTGTGTGTGTGTGTGTGTGTGTGTGCACTACATGTGTGTATCAGTACTCAGTTACTGCACTTGTGTGCTAGTGGTAGGGACCTCTGTCAGATTCAGGCCTCCATCACAAGCATCCAGCCATCAGGGTTCAAGCTAAATCTGCCCATTAACACGGAGGCCGGAGGATGCAGGCTATCCACACCAGGAGAGAGAGAGAGGGAGAGAGAGAGAGCCTGACACAGAGCAAGTCGCTCTCCCCCAGCATGCGCACCAGCTTGCACTTTCCAAGGACATTACGGCTCCATTCCACCCGCTCTCCGGTGGCAGGCTATCATTAGTGCGCTTGCGAGAGCCCAGAGAGGTGATAGCAGGGGAATTGTGGGCTTTCATATCCACAAGCTGGTCCACAGGATGCCAGGCAGAGTGTGGTAATTTAGCTCAGAGGTGATGGAAAATGGTGGGTTAGTTTAATGACAAGTTTGTGTGGCCATGTAAAAGCACTCATCAGAGAGTGGGCGATAGAGAGAATGGGTGAGAAGCACCAAAATGAAGAGAGAGAAGAGACTGTGTCGGTGTGTTTTTGAGTGTGCGTCCCCTTTTCTTATTAGTGCTCTGTTTACCTTTTCTATTAGAGTGCCAGCTTACATGCCCGTTTTAAGTGGATTTTGTGTTTATTAAAAAGAAAATCAATGAGATGTCGGTTATAAAATCAGATCTTTAAATATCCCTACATTTTTTTTATTTGGATTATATTAATTAAAACAATACCAGTTTTGGAAATTCCAAACAAAAGACAGGAATAAAGACACAAATAAAAGTTGGTTAATACGGCAAATAATGCAGTGTTTGTTGTACTGTAATGGTGTACATCAATTCACAAATTAATCTAAATCCAAAGCGATCTTGTATATCCATAATGAAGTACTCTGATTTTAATGTACCTTTTTAATTCAAGTCAAATAATTTTAACAGCAAAATCCATACATAGTTACCTTGAAATAAATCCAGTACTAAATTTGTTAAAGCTACCAAATGAATCATGATTTGATGATTAAATAGGTTTATGGCCAGCTAAGCGCTTTTTGATTACAATTTTTATTGCAATACATATCAAATGAACAATGTTAATGGTTAGTACAGTCCATACCAATTTACCCTCAGAGTATCCCATAGAAAGCACTTCAAATCATAAAAACAGGTTTCCGTGCTAATCTGTCGACTAATCTATATCAACAGAAAGTATAAAGCTAACAAATAAAAGCGTAAATGAATGAAGTCACCATTTATAAATGCCAATGTGCCCTGTCTTGATGCATTGTTTATTCATGCATCTAATTCACTTTGGATTTCATCCCTTAAAAAAAGAAAAAAAAGAAAAAAAAATCAATCCTCCATCTCTGTTTCCCTTGGCAACAGGTTATAATCCATAGTTACGAGGAGCGGTTGCTAGGTGCGTTGCCGAGATACAGGCCCTTTTCCCCACTGGCGCTACGTAGGAGGCCACCGGGTCCTTGATGATGGCAGAGAGATGAGGGACGGGTGAAAGGATGACAAGAGACAGGACAATGAGGATAGGAAATAGACGCACACACCTGACAGAGGCTGTACGAGCAGAGGCACAAAGAGAGCGCAGAAAAACGGCTGAAAATGAGAGCAGAGAATGAAAAATAAAACACAAAAAGGATAGTATCTAAGTGGGCAATCTGCACACCTCCATTTGCCTCAGAGATGTGTGTGTGTGTGTGTGTGTGTGTGTGTGTGTGTGTGTGTGTGTGTGTGTGTGTGTGTGTGTGTGTGTGTGTGTGTGTGTGTGTGTGTGTGTGTGTGTGTGTGTAAGACAGAGTGACAGTGGAAAACAGAGGGAGATGGGGATTCTCCTTTGACTCCTTGAAAAGCCTGCTATTATGTCAAAAAAAAAAAAAAAAAGGTGCACTAATGACTTTAATCGCTGAATCCTTTGTGTACAGGCTTTTTTACCCCGGTGAGTCGGGGGAAAAAAAGTGAACAAAAAACATGATAAGGAAACTGTGAGTATGGGCAGCATTTCAAAGTTATAGGTGTCTTCTGTTGGACATACATGTACATGTCTCAAAAGAATGCCGTTTTTGAACGTGTTGGATCTGTTTTCACATATTCCCACAGATGTTGCTCACAGAGACAGTAACAGCTCTCTGTTTATTAGAGCTCATGGCCATATAACCACCTGAGTTACACAAGCTGTCATTTTTTTCTAAAGGCTGATCCGATTAGTATGGCGATGATAGAAACCCATGGGAGTGCTTACTCCTCACGAGTTTTCTTGTTGGTAGATAGAAAGAGTGTTTCTTTGGTGCTGAAGCTGCAGGAGCCATCTGCCGCTCCCAGCGACCAATATCCCCGGCCTGTCCCCCAGGGGGCAGTAGCACCGTGCACACGACCACTCGGCACACTTCACTCTGCCCCAGGATCAAAGGCACAGTGCTTCTGCAAGCTAAAAAAAAACAGCCACCATCGCCCTCTCATCTGTCTAAGTTTTCAGCAGTTTTATATATATATATTAAAAAAAGGGATATTAGCATGATGTCATAGAATGAGAAACCGACCTCAAAAGCAAAGCTCTGAGCCTCCTTTGATTAGGTAGCGCAACTCTGTCATGCCCATCGCTTCTGACAATGTTATTAGGAAGATAATTCTCACAAGCAAATAAACAGTGTGTAACACCCCTGTGAATTTTCCTTTTAGGTTGGGTTATTGTGAGTGTATTTCACTGATATTGTGTCATCTGGTGAGGGAGCAAATATCATGGTTAGTTAGAGGTGAGGCTTTTGATCTCCTTTGAGAGTGGAACTGAGAGGGTTTATAGATGATCATGAGCAAATCTTTACATTCAGATCATTCAAATCACCTACATCAGTCACTGACTGCAGCGGTTACAAAATAAATCAAAGCAACTGTACAATCTAACTTTGCAGTTCATATACACCTCATTTTGTTTGAATAACTTATCTGCATGTTCTGGGACCCTTATGTCTGTTTTACTTAATTTCTCTCTGGACATAAGTAAATCGAGAATCATAAGGCTTGTAACTACTACATAACAAGGTCCACACGTTGTTATTATTAATACAAGTTAATGAATTTGAAATCTCAATTGTTGGCTGCCTAGTGTGATTGCTTTGATGTCTTTAATATACCCAAACAAAATCCAAACAAAAGGAAAGAAATTAAACAAAGAGAAATTAATTAATTGCTTATTAGTTTGGGATTTGCTTTTTCTCACTTAAAAAAAAAGAAGAGAGAATCAAATTGTGAAAGAAAATCTGTAAAAGTACAAGTATGGCAGAGACTGCTGTACTACTTCTTTGGTAAACTGTGTATCTTTGTATTAGTGTGTAAAAATGCATTGTGAGAGGCAGTGCAAATAGCTTTGGATGGATAGATGGACCTCTGGCTCGGTATCTGTCCTTCAGCTCAGCAGCCTCTTCATACTGTAGACTTTTCTTTGAGGAGAGACCCCTGTTGGTTGATTGGAATGACTTCCCTAATTGGATTCAATTCCTAATTGAAACGTAATAAAAATGCATCAGTAGATGTGGCGCCAACAATTACCTCATGCAAATCTCTTGATGAATTGACGTGAGGGGCGTAATTGCAGCTGTTAAAAAAAATGCATTGATTTCTCCTGGAATATCATCAATTCAAATCAGTTCACACTCATGCTTCAACCTGCGTGCGGAAAGCATTTGTCACCGCTCAGTGTCCCCGTTCGGAGGTATACAGAAAAAATGAAAACATCTGTACCCTGTCATGTGGGTATGTCAGAATGATTGTGCGAGACTTTGTACCAAATGCGCTACATCTATGCATATGCAATAAAGTATTCTCAACACTAAAAATATTCTTTGTCTTTTGCTTTAGTTTACACTCAGATGGTGCAAAGGTTAAGACTTTTTTTGGTTTGTAAGGAGCCAACACACACACACACACACACACACACACACACACACACACACACACACACACACACACAATTGAATACAGTTGGAGAAAAAGGAAATGAAATCAGATCCACACAGAAAGGAACTATGAAGGCTTTGATTTTTCCCTCCACCAAGTGTTCTGAACATTATCTGTCTGTCTGTTGATCGGGGGTGGCAGTCTAGAGAGAAAGGGTTAAAGCATCTTCTGAGTTATTGCCTACCGCAGTAGTCATAGCAACAGGTTAATAAGTAGCTTCTCTAATCTTCCTCTGTTGCTGCACAGGTTGCTAAGATACAAATAACATTGTGGACACAGTGGACTGAACTGCAAACATCTTTTGATAAGAATGAACTTTAAACATTAAACAAGTGATGTGGGAGGCAAATAGCCCTATATTCACTAAGGAATGTAAAGGAACAAACTCCAGCATTACACCTACAACCACAGAGATTGCATCTTCCAAAATTTGACCTACCCAGGCCGAAAAGGAACAAAGCAAAACAAAATTGAACACTTGCTAAATCCAGCTACCTCATACCTCAGAGGCTAGTGGTTGGCTCATGTCTAAAGGTAAACCGGCCAATCAGCTTTGGAACAGAGTGGCTGTTCCTAGACGCGTGTGCGAAACCAAGGGCAAATTAAAGCATTGCCTTCGAGTTGCATCATTCTCCCCTCACAGCTCTATTAGTAGGCTAGCCACAATGTCTCTTTACGAGAGCTACTCTCAGTGCAGAATTAGGCACACTTCCCTGCAGTGATATGTCTTTTTATGAACCACACTGGCATCATGTGTGCCAGTTCCTATAGGAGCAAACCGCAGTCGAATTACTGGGAGAAACACATGCCTGGATGGATGCCTCTATTCCTCGCAAAGTGGTGTAATAGCAAAGCAGCAGTTAGATGTTGAACTTCTTAATGTGATTCTGGCTTGATGAATTTCTCAGACCTAAAGATAAATGAAGATGTGAATCAGGATCGACAAACTGCATACTGAATTGAAAAGATGAAAAATAGGTGGTGTCCTCACCTTTCTGTTACTGTCTATAATTTTTTATTTTTTTTTTGTCCTCTACTTGTGTCTCCTTCCCCCATCGGGTAATAGAAGCTGCAAAGTGCATTGATTCAAAAAGACGGACCATCCACACTGACACAACAAACGTACAAACAAACGGACAGCTTGACTGGAGGAAGCTGTGAGGCCGCAGTAGGGAGCACTGAAGTCGTTTTTGATGATAATGCTTGATCCCTCTGTTCTCTCTGTCACTGGGCCTCATGCTTTTCACTTTAGCTCAACGGCCACTCACTCAAGGGCCTGCGCTCATGTGTGAGCTCACACACACACACACACACACACACACACTCGCACAATATCCGAGGTGGCAGGATTGTCTGCATGCTTGTATGTAATTATTACAAACTGATGGAACATATGATATGATAGTCCAATAAAACATGCGTGTGAGTGTATCGTGTTTTAGAAATTAGTATCTATCCATGTGTGGTAATTTGGTCGTTTTGGCAGCAATAATTGTGTATTTGTATGATTAAGACAGCAATCAGAAAGTAATGACACTTCACTGTGATTTATGAGAATGGATGAAATTTCACAGCTGAAAGGTGGCAGGTTAAACAACATTGACCCGCCAAATACCAAGAGAGATTTAAACAAAGGCCAGAGCTATTACATCAGCTAAACAAGGGGGCTGGAGAGGAGAGTGGGATGTGTGTGTGGACAGCATGGGGTGTCTGGAGATCATAAGTACAGAGGCGATGATGAGGTTACTGTACTTACTTAAGGAGAGAAAACCAAGAAATTGCTCTTGGTTTATTAAACTGATGCACTGGATTTTTAACAGATTTTTGACAACGCAAGGATGAAACTCAATCACCACACTAGGTGCGTGGCTTTAACCACAACAGTATTATTCCATGTACATCTACAGATGAAAAGCAGCACTCTGCCCAATACCGATTAAAGGCTCTTTCCTCCCACCGGGCTCCACGCTGGTTTGGGTTCATTCAATCTCAGCCTTGATTACTCGATTGGACTCATTGATTGAAGGGGAACTTTAATGACCTATTATCTCAAGTGTTAATCAGGTGTCGGCAGACAGCTCTCTGTGGGACTGGGCAGGACGGAGGGCCAGAATGGACAGAACCGGCTGGACTCCTGCCGCTCGCATGAGTCAAGGGGTTGAACAGCACGCAGTGCAGACGCGCCGCTCGACAAGTTTCCCTCTGGAGCACAGTCTGTCCACCGTGGTGACATCATCTTTGCTTTGCCCAGGTCGTCAATGACTCAGATGTTTTGGTGCCTTTTTCTAACACGCTCATTCTCACTCACTTTATCTTCCCGTCGCAGTTTTACCACCCTGTGAATTACCTCGAAATGAGAGGGAAAGGAATTAAGATATAAAAATGGAAGCCTGTGCGTGCTCTTTGAGGTGTTCGCATTTCATTTTGTATCTATGGAATATAAGCAGTTGGTAATGTTACGTAACTGTGTTAACCTTGTGGAATATTACTCATTGGAAAGGCCAGTGATTTTAATAGGAATAAGGCCCACTGCATTAAATTGTTTCTGATTGTAGTTTGGAATAAAATCACTTTCCAAATTTGCATAATGCACTTACACTAGTATTTGTGATCAACCATATCCTCACTTTAATATATTTCTCTAAACTGGCTTCATCAAGAATTAAAATTATATTTTAACTATGGGGCATTTCGAGGCAGTATCAATAAGGAACCTGTCTGTGCTTTGTTTAATGTGCTTTGTTATGTGAGAAAGTGTATTTTCCTGGTATTTGTCTGCAAATGTAATTGCTGCCATCTGTGATTTTCTTTGTCAGCGTGCTCTTGAAAAATAGTTGTTGTTGTTGCAGTGTTAAAGTGAAGAAAGAAATCCTTGTAATTGCAAACCCTTGACCGTAATATGCAACTTTAATTTCGCACGTAACTTAAATGCCTTGTAAGACGTTTCTTGTTTCTTCTGTGTCCCTCCCTGCCCCACATCTCCCACTGCATCCCTCTCTTTAATTATCTCCCTTTTCAATCCCAGCATCTTCAAGTCTCATCAATGCTTCTTAATTTCCATCAATACCACTGCAGCCTAAGCTCTCCACACCTGTCCAGTCACCATGGCAACCTCACCTCTGACAGCAAAGAGCTCTGTAAGACATGGCATGCTGTATTCCCCCTGATTAGATATTGATTAAGCTTTTGTAATAAATAATAGGATCAAAGGGATTGTGTAGCTTTGCTTACCCAGGTCTTCTCCACACTTTCATTTAGTTATAAGCTTTTGTTATTTGGGAATCTGCATGTTAAGAGGGATGGGATTGAAATCTGCCACCCTTTGTTATTGCCAATCAGAGCCTACTTGAGGAACCTTTTTTTTTATAATCATTTTTAAAAGGAAGTGGAGAAGAGGAGGCACAATGACTCTTCTATGCAAATCTGCAATTTACAGACAGTGTTGACAGCACATTCAGGTTTCTGAGTGGCGTAGCTTGTGCTTAGTGTTTGTGACATGTTTCCCCTTAAAGAACATGCTAATTGGCCCGTTGGAGTGTGCAGAGGCTCCCGAATGCTTGAGTGTCCCTAATGGATGCATTGATAGATTAATGGGCGATAAAAGTCAAATGCTAAATGCATGGTAAGTGACAAGTGATAAGTCAATATGGTAAATATTTGTGTAGGACATAGTTAAGAAGTTGAAAGGCCATTATTCATAATTACCTACATACAAGCCATTTCTTGGTATAATGAGGCATATGGCATGAATTTCAAATTGTATGAAAGTAATGGTCTAGAGTGCATTTCTGTCAATTATATAAATTATAAAATAATGGTTTCAGCTGCAAAAGTATCAGGGGGACATGATAAAATTGGTTTGCTTCATCATAAATCCATTGAATCTGTATTTTTATGTTTTATCTGAAGAAAAATAGCAAATATTATCATCTAATGATAATGATGCATGTTCAGCTGCCAGCTTTAATTGAAGGTACAGTTTGGAAAGATGTTTAACGTGTAACACAGAAATTAGACAATGCAATTTGCAATGTTGTTGTCACTAATGGGTATTACTTTGGTTACCTGTGCAAAGCAGACTAAAACAATAAATAAAAAATAAAAACACTGCATGCTTTTTGATGTACTTTATGTAAAGGGCAGTGTGTGAATTGGCTACATTTGTTGATGTGAATGATGTGATTCTGAAATTCTGAAGACACTTGCTTGAGGACACTATAGGATTGAGACAGATATATCTATGTGTTGTCAGCTGCAATATTTGAGCTTTGTAAAAACAAACTCATCCCAATCACCACCGCCAATAAAGTAAATACACACAAGGAACACTCCAGGCAGACAGGAGGTTGTGTGTTTGTCAAATTTATACTGAAGATTTAGAGGGATACAAGCTTGAGAGAAGTGAGAAAAACGATTTTTCATTTCCCACACTGAGAGTAGTGGAGTCAGAATTGAGGATAAATCCAGGAACGGCAAAGAACCATGTTCGGAACAGTCTGACCTTTTTTTCTTACAACTCAAACAAGGATAAAGACAACAACATGTAATAACTTTCCCCTATCCAATCCATACTTCATGATTATCCCTCACTCCAAAACATTGGAAAAAATGGAACTGTCAAAAGAGTCTTGTTGTTCCATTTTCTTTCCCTTGGCCCCCCTCCTGGAGACAAACAAACAAACCCCTGTTAGCACATTTCATTAGCTTTAGGGGTTACAGAACAGATTGAGTATCGACAACGGTGGCTGTGGAGGCTTATGGCTCAAAGGCAACAGTAGAGGAAAATCTCAGGGGTAGGAGATGCAATCGAAAGGACCAAAATAATTCAGCAGGACTCACTCGAGGAACAATCCAGTTTGTCATGTGGAATCATGGAGTGTCTGCAGTACAATGAGAAAGGGTCCCTGGAGACTCGGCACGGGAGTCAACATGTGAATAGCCAAGAGTTAGTGCACCAACTGGCCACTCTTTGCCTTTTTATCACCTGCAAATTTAGCAACCATAAATCTGTTTCCACACCAAAGCTACTACATGGACGCACCCGAGAGGCCCATAAACTAGAAATGATGTTTGGTGTCTTGGGATGGTTTGATCATTGATGTTCCCTGGGGTATCATACTCTGCTCTGGGAACAATTAGTGTCAGGGAGTGTTGATTTTTTTTTTCCCTCTTTGGTGATGGACAGTTGCGGCTGCTGAAAATTGTTGAACCATGTTGATTTGCAGAGAAACAAGTTAAATTATCTCACCCGCTGTGCATAGGGGTTAGTTGTGAGATACAATATTGTAATAGGTTATGAGGCGTCTGGTGACTGCTGAACCCCTCTGAGGCTTAACGAGGGAGGAGGAGACTCAGGGCCATAAAAAGGACACCGACCATAGGCTTCAATGTGACCCGACCCGTCCTTACCTTAACATCGCTGTCGATAAAACGCAGCATGAGGAAAACCTCTGATTAATCGATTGACCTCCTGCTTCTTATTCACTGACGATAACCTGCAGCACCCATTGCACCTGATTTTGTTTCCACTGTAACACCTCCACGAGACAAGAGCTGAATATCCATTTCCCTTTAATCAATTCACAATTTATTCCCCTCCCTCTTCCAATCTCCCTTCCATTTATTATGCATTATTCGCCCTTTTTAAACGATTTTCTACTAACCGTCTCATCTAATTTGGTATTCGGATATGGTTAGCGCTGTTAGCTCAATTAATACAATGACATGTCCTGAATGCATTCTCCCCACAATCCAAGTGACAAGAGGATACCGAACGCTTCACATCTTCGCAAACAGGGTCATGCATGCACGCAATGATAGATCCAAACCTTTAGGAATTATTTAATCAAGCTAAGTGAATAGATAAAAAGGAAGGACAAAGCAGGCTCAATCTTCTACAGGACTGTGCTTTATTTTAGTCTAAGCAGAATATAATGAACTAGAGAACTACAGAGTTCAGGAGCACTATGGGAGATATCACCCCGAATCAGGGAAACGGACCCGAGCCAACGCTATTTCAAATTACATCTCTGTTTCAAACAAAAAAACAAAACAGGTTGTTGAAGTCAAATAATAAAAGAAAAGAGTATTCCATTTATTATGAATATAAATACCCAAATATATAATGATTTAATGAATGTCGAAATGAAGAGATAGTGAAGCTGGGAATGTAATGATTCATGACACAAAGATCAATGGTGCAAAACCACCTATGACTAAATGTGAATTCTTTTAAAGGCTCTCATTGAATGCTTGATTGGAGCAAACTGCTCAGTTAGCTGAGTTTGTTTACATTTTGGTCCTTGTAACCAATGGAAATGGAGGTGGATGACCACATCCTTATTTGTGTCAGAATGGGCTTGAGGCAAAACTGACTCTGGCAAAAGTGTTTGTCTTTACAACAGATTTTTTTTTTTTTATACCTTTTGAAGATAGAACATTTGGCATCCCCAGAATACAGTGTATCTGACCTCGCTCACAGGTAGTACTGTCAGAGAGAATAGGCTGGGTTTAAGGCATAATTCTCTCCTCACATTAACAAGTCAGACTGACTGGAGTAAAGCAATGGTGCACTATCTACTGTTGGTACAATGTCTTCAATGGACGGAGTCACATTACATAAAAAACTGTGGAAGAAACTTCCCATAGGTAAGAACAGAGAAGATGAAAATCAGAGATATATCAATGATTACCAACAACCCTTAAAAAAAAAAAAAAGAAACAACACAATTACATTGTGACAGGGATAGACAAGAGGAAGAACATTCCAGGAAACCATCCATGGCTTTAAGACAATGAGATATGACCGCGTCGGTCTCAAAACCAATCTGACTGCAAAGTTTGATATTTTTGGGGGTCTTTTTTTGTTTGTTTTTCTCAAAACAACAAAAGGCTTCAAATGAGATTCTTTTTGAACATGCAATGCTGATTCATTCGAACTCAGTTGTGCAATGGACTTTTTCTGAATCCACTTGACCAGTACCATCAATCATCCTTTTACAGTGCAGTTTGTTAATTTTTGTATTGATTTAGAAGCTTTTAGTGAGCAAAGAAATCTCTTTGAACTTGCCCATCCACAAGGGATTTCATACAGGGATTGTGTGGCCAAAAAAATACAGACAAAAGTGAAGTGATCAAAGAATATATCCCAATAAATCTCATGACAATGGGTCTATCCCAGCTTCAGTAGATAATAACAAAACAAAAGAGTGAAATTAAAGAACCATTCACCAACATGAGTATAAAATCCCATTTTTGAACATCAGTGCTTCACTATACAAGAAATAACATCATTTCATCTTCTGTTTTGGATAAATTATTTCATAGGTTCCTTCTCTTAGTTTCACTGAAATATATTAACTATTCTTTAAATTTTTTTTTTAAACGTTTGAACATGATCTATTGTACGGCCTATAAAGAAGGTTCAACAGAATTGAAAAATAAGCTTTATTGTATGTACAGGAGTTATGCAGCTGTGTGGTCAGGAGAGCTGTGGCAGATTGGGTCAAGCTGGCAGGGGGCTCTGCTGGAGTCAACAATAAGCTCTCTTGTTTCTCCCCTTCCTCCAGTCTCAGCCTAACCACCTACACGTGGGTTCCACCATGTGTATTAAACGTTTGATTTCAAAGTTATTTATGTACATGTTGAACAAACTGTTACCTGGAGTTTCATTTTGTGAAACTAATTTCCTTGAATTGTAAAGGCCAAACTTTGTCATGGTGGCTGATGCTTTTTTGTCGCACTGTCAAGCGGTAAGCATGCGGATGGACAAACTCTACTGTCACTGCCATATCTGTTCATCAGCCCCAATCGGACTAATCCAATTACCGCACAGGCGATCTTTCTTCTGTCAGAAAAAAAATCATGACATGTCGGTGTACACAGAATCTTAATTAACGGATCACTCCGGGGCTGTGCCTTAGGTTTGACACTAAGTCAAATACTGTCTAAGCCTTGGTCCGATGCTTAGGGTTGTAGGATGCATGTTCAGAGCCCAAACTTTAGGGGCTTAAAAGAACTAAATCTCTCCTAGATCCCTGCACTACTGTGGATACATTTTATAGTGACATCATTGTCCCACAGAGTTGGGCTTCTTAGCACAAGCTGCTATACAACTGTCCTCTGTTTTGTGTTTTATAGGCTATTTACATTAAGGAATAAAAAAAGTCTTTGTCTTCGTTACTTTCAGCCGTGTTGTTAAACATAATCGCACACCTCCAGCGATTAATTGCGTTTGTGGGTGGAAGATGGCATCTTTTTTTTGTTTGTTACTTGTTGGAATTGGATGGTGATACTATAAATCCAAAGCACAATTTAGGTGGTTCATCAGCCCTTCTGCTGGCTCAGCATCCCTACGATGGGACGCGTTTTTACAGCACTGACCTCATATTTGTGATTCTGCTCGACCTCCCTCAGGATCAGGGTAAGGCAAGGCTCTGAACCTCTCCACTAATCATGACATCATAGCGCCTGATGCCCTGAGTATCGGGAGTGATTTTGTGGAGTTTCAGTTTAGCACACAGCACCCCCACCAACCAATGCCTATTTCCACCTCCACCTTTTTCCATACAAAATCCCATTTCCACAGCAAAACCCTCTCTTGTGCTAAAGTGAGATGACGGAAAAGCTCTTTTCCAAAGCAGCTATTAAATGAGAGGCATTAATTTCTTCCCTTCTGTCCAACAGGTTCCTTTAATTATCTCTCCAGTTTCAGTCAATTACATTTCACTTCCTTTCCTTGAAAATCACTGCTATTTTAGGGTGAGTGTTATGCACCCAGGGGTTTGGATACTTGTAGACATGCTCTAGCAGTTTGCTGCTCGGCCCGCCATTGGCTGGGGCCCTCTAAGGATACATGATCCTCTAGAGGACTGACCTTATGAGCAGTGGTGTAGTGGCAACTGAGGAAATGGGTATACTATGTATTTACCCCCAATTTCTCATTTAATGATACAGGGTCAGATTGGGTACATGCATCAGTGGCAGAGAAGCAAGTGGTCTGAATACTCAGTGCAAGAGAACTGGCTAAACTTGTGCTCCAAACCACTTTTTGTGAGATGCTAAATGAAGGCAGTATGGCCACAGAGAAGAAAAGCTATATGCTTTTGAGGGTGTGGACATAATGTCTGACATTGCCTTGTAAGTTTTTCCCGGAATGCTAAATGTTATACTCTCACAATTAATTTGATTCATACTCATTCATTTAATGTGTTTCCAAATGACATTCTTTTTGTAAATTAGAGGACAAAAATGAAATTTTGGCAACAGCTTGGTGAGTGCCTGCTGGGTTGACATTTGTCACTGCTCTTAGAGCTGAAACATGGCCTAGACTAAAGACCAGACTGAGGCTGGAAGCCGGGCAGGCTGAGGCTGTTGTCCTTAAATGGGGGAATGGAAAGGTCTACAAACAATATTTTCTCGTTTTGGAGCTTCATAGCTATTTCTGATATTAATGCATGCCACTTTAGTAACATCCTCCCTGGGGTGTACAGTTATTACCTCCCTTGTTAAAAGTGTTGAAGTGCTGATTTCACAATGCCTAATTTAGCCCTGGCATAGCAGAGATGCTACATGAACACTGCACTGTTAGCCAAGCAGACAGCAGGATACTAGGCTAGGCTGGGTTTTGGCTCATTGGGGACTCAACCTGCCATTAGCAGTAAGAACTAGTACAGCATCTGATACAAGACAAGGTTCATGTTCAGCCTGACGGAGCCTCACTCGCAGAATGTATTCTAAAGATGGCCGAGACAAGCACAGGAAATTTCATTGCTCATGGAACATTAGATTTCCCATCGATTAGTTCAGCTTCACATGAATAATGAGCACAAACGGTTTGCAGAACATGGCTTTGTTTTGACCTACTTCACGGCACTACAATTTATGTAGCTTCCTGCATTTCCACCTAACGTCCGACAAGGGCTGAGTGAGGAGGGCTGGGATTTTTACCCTACTTTTATTTTTAAAAAGCTGTCACTGTAACTGGCATCGTTTTAGAATCTGAAAAACTACTGTGCTTCACAAATATTTTTTCAGCCCTGAACAATACTGTGCTTTGCCGGTGTCCCAGCAGGGATACAAGCAAGAGAGAGAAAGTGTAGCATGAGTTATTTTGTAAAAAAAAAATGTTGGTTTCGGAAGAGCTACAATTACATGCTGAAAGAAGAAGCACGTAACGCAGGGCTCACTGCAGCTGCTACTACAGAATTGAGGATTTCCAGCAAGATGGTTGGTTTAAAACCAATTATAAGCATTAATTTCATCCTGCTGTCTCTTTTAAGTTTCAGTAATGTCAATCTACTTTATATTATTACCACCTTGCTATGATATGGAAGGTTTTGTCCCACGTCCTCCTTCGCCTCTTCGGTTAAATTCGACAGTGTTATTGGTGCCAGGTCAGCTGTCAGCAGCCTTGCCAGGGAGTGCGCACAAACATAATTCTCTCTAATCTTCCTTCTGTCATCCATGTGCATGCAGGGGACCATCTCTCCCGTCATTTGGTCCAAGTGATTATCCTGGTGATTTTTCACTTGGTTGCTGCTAATGTATAGAGGCTGGTGATTACAGTGTGATTAGAGGGAAAGGTGAAATAGCATGTCTAATACGGTGCAGGAGATAATTGAAGGGTAGTGAGCACAGACATTAGCCAGGTTCGAAAATGCTGTTCCAAGGGGAGAGCTGCTGAACAGTTGGGCTGAGGTTTGGAAAGGCATGGGTGCTCTTAGGACAGGGGATAGAGAGGGTGTAGATGGCACGCTGATATCAAATCCTTCTGCTTATGCAAATGACAAAGAATAATAGTGCATTGAAGAATCTGCTGGCACATTTTTAGCGGTCCCTCTTTCAGTGATTCGGAATAGGTCTTGTCTGCGTTTCTCTCAAAAAGAAAAAGCTGGAGAAAGAGGGAGGGAACGGCAAGGAGGAGAGTCTCGGTAACAAACAGGAATTGGTGGGACTGGAGCCCAAGGTACCCCAGTCATATTTGAACCCTTTAATCCTGTTCTTTAAAAGCATATAGCATACAGCACAGATAATGTTTGTCACCAGGAGCTTTATCAAATTCAGATTTTCATGATTAAATCATTGGGCATCATCTTAAAAGCATCAGTTTAAAGGATCTCAATGTCATGTTTGGTTATTGACTTCCTCTCTTCACTTCCCTTTCTCCTTCTTGCCCAGCCATGCCTCTTGCCGCCAGCTGCCGGCGCTCAAAGGGCTGGTGTACGGATGTGAGCTGGTGTTTAACAGAGAAAATTGGGAAGTGTTCAGAGTGACTAAAACTGCATCGCTCCTCCCTCTAGACTCATTCCAAACATATTGATCTGCTTTTAGAGAAGAGCCTGCATCCAGAGCTCTAAAACAGTCAAAATAAAGGCTACAGGATTCTAAATCAAGACGTGACAGTACCGGAGTGCTTTACTCTGTCCTGCCTGGCGTCATTGTCAGAGAGGCTACAAGTGAGCTGAATGATGTCTAAGAGTATATCTAATTTAGATATAGTCTGTTTAAGCAGTAGCTTTTTTTCCCCCATAGGCTGTATGTATAATATATGAAGAAGCAGGTCAGGGAACATGTTAATAGTGGAATTTACATTATATTTGACAGAGCTAAATGAGCTCTAAAAGCCTGCACTCCTTTGCCATCAATACTGTAAATCGAGTTTGTCTTCAAATAAATGTTTGTTTGTATCTACCGAGAGACAAGAGGCAATTTTTCTCAATCTGGAGTTTTGCAGCAGCTCCAGTGGAAACACATTTCCTTGGCATGTCACTTATATAAGTCCCGGTTGTTTACGGGCATACTTTGTTTTTTGACAGAATTCCATAATGCCATAAGGGCCTTTTTCATTTGTATACTGAGTTCATTCTGCTGGCAGTTTCAGTAGCTGTCGCCTTATTCCTCCCTTTCTATTGCCCTCATAACCGTGCATTTGTCCATCTCTCTTAGTAGAACCCTCACCCTTTAACAATTTGTGGCTTCATAATTCACACTCCTTGTTGCAATACAAAAGGTCAAGAAAAAAAACAGAAAAAAACAAAAGACACCCCCATGTCCATTTTGCTTGGTCTTTACAGTGGATTGTCGCTTGAACAAAGAAGGCTAGTGAGAAGCCTTAAACGTCTGCACCCTGTCCAGCACAGACATGAGTAAGTTCTGTCTTTTTTTTCTTCTTCTCTTGTCATTCTTTTTTCTTCTTCTTCCAGAACAGTCTGTTCATAGCTGTCAAGAGAGTGTGGTGACTTATACATTATGATGAGCGAGATATCCAGTGGCTGATACCTTAACATCCAAGAAAAAGAGACTCGTTGCGTACAGGGGCAGATGAATGTCCCCCCCCCCCCCGTTTTCATTACGACTTCAAGTATTTTTTTTAAACAACAGCAAAAGTTAGCAAATCTACATTTTTTCTACTCTACTCTACTATTCTACAACCTGGTGCTAAATCAGCATCCAGAGCAAAAGATCAGCCCCTATACTACGATGCCATGTCTTTTTTTTTTTTTTTATACATTATTTCCATTTTCTTTTATTCGTACTTACAGTAGGCCACTGGATATTGATTTTAATGATTTTTTTGACTACGAGTAAATTGTAATACTTGCAGCTACAAGGTATGAGTTTTTAAATATATATTTATATATTTATATATTTATATTCTTTTAAAAAGCGTTTAGTCCTTTGGTCCCTATTTCCTAAGGAATGATGCATGTAAATTATCCTGGATTCTCCTCTTCTCTCCTCTTCTTCTCGTTTTCTTCTTTGATCCAGAGCTTGCCCTGTCACAGAGCACAACACCTGTGTAGGCACAAAAACCAAAATGGCAGCAGGCTGGTGTGTGTTTGTTTGTGTGTGTGTGTGTGTGTGTGTGTGTGTTGTGTGTGTGTGTACGTGCGTGCGCACGCACGCATGTGTTTGCGTCAGTACTTGAGTTGGCATTTGCACGTATTTATACATGTACAAAGTAGTTTTTTTTTCATTTTTCATTTTTTTAAGTGTAGCATCTAAATGTGTATGTTTGGTTTGTTATCTGTGTTTGTGTGTGTTTATCTATATCCTGTGTCAGTATGCATGCTTTGAGCATAATGAGTTTCTATAAAGGTTTGTTTTTTTCTCCCATCATGTCTAAAAAACAGCAGCAAAAAGTTGGTCTCTGCAAAAAATCTTCTTTCACAGACGCCAAAGCAAAACAGGGAAAAAAGAGGCATTTGCGAAGAAAGAAAAGACAAAAAACAAAACAAACAAAAAAACAACTCTGGGATCCCTCTCTCAGTCACCCAATCTTTCAGCGGGTTTCCAGCAGGATCAAGGGACCACGCTTCCTTCATGATATGTAGCAGAGCAAGAAGTCTTTGTACTTTTACTGCACTTGTGGAAATAAGGTGTTGTGGCCCTTCATCCTGTGACACACAGAGAGAGAGAGAGAGAGAGAGAGAGAGAGAGAGAGAGAGATATGGGGGAGAATAAGGAGAGTGGATTCAGTAAGGCTGTGGTAACATGCTCAGGGTTGCTGGCTCCTAGTTATCACACAGACTGACAGGCACAGCCAACAGCATGAGAAACAGACGGGGAGGAGAAAAAAATAGAGGAGTGTGTCAATCAAAACCAGAAATAAGTGGGCTAGAGGTGGGGTGGGAGATTTGCGTTTTAACCATATGGAACAGACATCTACACTGTGACAGCACTAATCCAAGGAAGGCCTAATTTAAACTGACTACATCTCCCTGCTTGAAAGGAAATACAGCTGAATGTTGCCTGAGATGTTGCTGTCATTCATTGTATTGTTAATTCATTACAAACTACCAAAATAACAAGAAGTAAACAAAGAAAAGAATGTTGAAATTGTGTAATCATTATGACAGAAAAAACTGATGGTTGTCCAATGTAAAAAAAAAAAAAAAAAAAGTAAATTTTTCAAGAAATTGCGCCTGATTTGGTTCCAATAGAAAAACCATCATAGCATCTCCCCTGCGTTTGTGTTGACTTAAAACTCTGCACTATCACTAAATATGTTCATGCTGCTGAGCTTTGGATATAAAATATCTAGTTTGCAGCCTGTCATCCCTAATGTGTTGTGAGCTACGATGTGGGTGAAGAAAGGCTACGCAATCACAGCAAATCACTCTGGGTGCGAACATGAAAGGGACTGACTTTGGGACAGGAACCTGTGTGGCCACACACTCTTTGTTCTACCTTTCCATTCCTGTAAATGAGCTTGTTACCATTTCATAAAAGATCTGCTTTTTAGATGCAAGAGCGGGGATTCTGGATTATTTCTTATGTCTGCCAAAGTGAGCCCAGACATTAGCAGCATAAAGCAGTCCCGATTACAGATGCTCTCTTTTATATGCCACTAGTGCATATACTGTACATCTACCACACAGCATAAACACATACTGGCTTTAAAATAGACCTTTTTTTTTTCTTTTTCTTTTGCCAGCATTATGCCCTCCCCCCACACCGCCACCTACTTAGATGGCTCCATAAAAGACACCTGGCAGTTAAGAGGCATAGTTGGTGCCAGAAAGACCTTATCCCTCCTGGCTTGCCTGACTAGACACCCCCTGAGTTCATTGGATAGACTACGGGAGGGAGAGTCGCCTGCAGGGCTTCTGAACGAATAGAGCAGTACGAGTTCGATGAAAATGACGAACTCTTATCAGGGGTTTGCCTGCAGGGATAGAAACAAACTTGCAAAGAAAGGACCCTTTTCACTCTGAATTCTGTTTGCTGCCTTTTTTACAGACCGAGTAACAATTATCTCAGCTACAAGCCACAAAAACATAAGATTAATTTATCTGGCGGCATATTCTTACTAAAAAACAACATGCAGTAGCAAATACTCGTCCCAGGTATTTGTATTTTTGTAATATTCCGCTCCCTGCTTATACTGTACATCTATATGTGTACAGCATGGCTGTATGGTGGACAGATTTTGGCCATGTGGGTCTGCAGTGCTGCCTGCAGCTCTGCTATCACGGCGCAATTGGTTTGCTCCCTCATAAATAAATACATGGGAAGTGATTCTCATGTTAGGCAAACAAAACAATCTTGCTGAAGTACTCCCTGTGCAGATGGAATCCATGGAGAAGTGGAGTGTCAACATTTGCCTGTGCTCTCTGCGGGAACGGTGGGGATTTAATTGGCTACACAAACATAGGGTCATCTTGGCCATCTCTCAACTAAACAGCTGTCAATCGGGGGGAGAAAAAGGTCCTCTTTTTGCAAAGATTTAGACTTTCATAAAAAAAAATAAAAATAAAAAATAATAGTTTGCTCGAAAAAAACTAAAAACACTGTTGATGTGAATGTGAAGAAATAGAGAAATAGAAAATGCAGGACATCCATACACATGAACCCCACATAAGAAGTAAAACATCACAAGGGCACACGGTACAATAGCACAAAAGGGTTAAAGGCCACTTCCAGCTATAATCAACCAACCAGTAAGCACGTCAGTTACATTATGTACAACAGGTACTAGCAAAGAAAAGGCATCGTTTTACTGCACTCCACAAACTGCCAATATACAATATACATTATATATATATATATATAAAAGGAGGGCAGAATATAAAGAGATAGAGTTTAGAGATATCAATCAACGCCACGTCATGCAACGCAGTCACAGTCCCACCACATGACGTCATCCAAAAGAAAATGACACCATGGGTTCAACTTACAGCTGTGGGAACTTGTCCCCATGACAGGTGTGTGGGTGGGGGGGTGTGGCTATAGCGGAGAAAGGCCACCTCACACTGTGATTGGTCATGTCAGGTTGCCAGGTTGGTGGGAGTGCAAAAAAAGGAAAGAAACAGTGGTATTTTCTTTTCCTTAAGTTAGAATTCAAAGCATCCTTTCCATATGTATTCCACACGCTCACTTATTCGGCCCGACAAATCAAATGAGTTATTATGATTATTACCATAAAAACTGAAGAAAAAAGAATTGACAAGTAAAACAGAAATAACAGAACAAATAATCTCACACAGCACAAAAAAGGGCCTCTTCTTGTGCCTCGATGTGGTGGTGAAATATTCTCAGGCTGACAACATTTGCAGGTTAAAAGGTTGAATTCATGTTTTTATATTCACAAAGATAACCCTTAAGGCAGAAATGCATATTTTAGAAACTTGTCCTGTCTACAGTAATTGGATTTGCCTTGCATTGTTTGCTATGAGGGTGGCTGTACAGTGAGTGCTTCAGCTTTTTTGCATTAAGTTTATCTTTAAGACACAGAACGCAATTTCCGAGTAGCTGGGCCCCTGAGACCAGCAGAAGAGAATGCTGTCTGATCGCGTTTTTAATTCAACTTCAAAGCGAAATTGTCCGTATTAGAGAAAAAAAAGGGGACTTCTAAAGTTATCTACATGTTGAAGTTTTACCTAAGGAACACAGAAAAATCATCGTTCAAGTTACATCGTTATAATGCAGTTGGATTTAGAAAATTAAACAGTTACAGTTGAACTTAAATATTTTAGTCTTTTGCTCAAGAACTCAATGTACTGTCTTCTGCAATACAAGGCAATCAATGAAAAGGAAAAAAAAGTTCTTTATAGTAGATTGGTCAAATTTTTCAAAGCCAACTTCTTTAAATAAGATCCCGCATGGTTTTTAAGAATCCATAAACCAAGAGCTGGCTTCAGAAGCCCCACTAGGGTATTTTTTCTTTAATGTTTTCATGGGATTGCTCTTGGTTTTGGTCTATTGGTTTTCCAACAACAGAAGTGATGTAATAACAGAAGAAAAACACAGAGATGGATTGAACCAGACCAAAGATGAAAAAACACACACTCTTACAACACACACACACACACACACACACACACACACACACACACACACACACACACACACATTTCCTGATAAAATGACAGAATGTTATTGTGGACAATTTTGGTACTTCTCATCTCAATGCCTGCCGTGTCATTCAACGCTGTTGGAAGATATTTTCCATTTGCCCCCCCCCCCCCTGCTCTTCTTAGGTTGTCTGCTTTGAAAGCCTCTCTTCAATTAGCAGGACACGGCTCTATTCAAATGCTATCAGGCAAGAGATAAAGGGAGCATCTATCATTTGTATTCCATACCACATTCCATTAATGCCATCTTGTGGCTTTTAAAAAGTCTAGTCTAAAACAAACAAATGGTATTACCATGCTTTTATTTATGGAGGAATATAATCCAGGCTTATGTTATTGTAATGAAAAGTTGCCTAGCCAATTGGGCGAAGAGAGCATGCATCTATATTATTTTTGCACTGGCAGCTGCACTTTGTAACAGATGGGTGATGATTCTTTGAATCAAGCTTGACACCGTGAAATTAGTCTTTATTGAAGGATGGTGCCACTTTAAGTAAACCTTCCATTTTATTATTTTGTATGAAAGCTCTGACTTTTTAAAGCCCAAACAAGGAAGTTAGATGTTGGACATATCTGGTGGCAGATCTACTATCAGCACAACCATACATTTGCAAGATCTCTTGTTTGCTCAACTTCGTGAGTACATACTTCATATATACCAGCATCAATAAAAACTTACAAGCAGATACATGTTGGCATAGTTCACAACTATTCTGCAATGGATGAGCATGATTTCAGTAGGTAATATTTTCACTTAAAAATGGTTCAGTATTAAATTAACTTTGTTGCTGTAGATGTGTAAAACTGGCATAATTTGAAATTAACAGTTGTCATATAGTTTTGGACAGATATTTCCCCAGAACCACACAACACATGTCCAACATGTTTACATTGGCATTTGCAGTCATAGCATTCAGTTCTGCTTTGCTACAAGGTTACAGTTAATCAAAAAGAGATACGAGGACATGCACTAATTGGATAACCAAGTTAAAATTACAATACCACAACATACCTATGCTGTGTTTTTGCTATTTGTGAAAATTGGCAAACAATAAATGGCGGAATATGAAAATGGACTATGACTTTCAGTTGAGAAAATATTGGTGAAGCCTCAATTGAACTAACCAAATAGTGCTTTACTAGGGTTGGTGCTGTTTTCCACCGTTATACAAGCCACTGCAGTTTGTAGGGTGAGTAAGTGCTTTTCCATTAGCGTCTTTGTTGATGTTTTTTTGTGAGCACAAACTTTTCTTTCAAACACTATGCATTTACTCATCATGCTCATCAGTAGTCTTGTAAAAAAGTTGTTATTCCATAAATCTACTCTGTACTATTGTGCATCTCCTCAATGAATTTTCCTGTAAGTAAAGGTTCAGCTGAAAGGGCCTCTAGATTTATCTAAGCAGCTGACAGGAATCTAACGCAGAGCTATTGTAGGAGAGAAATTACTGCTCTCTGGTTTTATGATTTTGTAGCTCAACAACTTGCATCGATTCTAAACGCCATCCTCAGTAGATGGGTAATCATGCACAGCTGGGTATTGATGATGTCATCAAATTGCACTGGAGAGTCCTGCAGGTACAAATTAGATTTTAAACCCCAGAAGAAACAAAAACAATTGTGTGGAGCAGGGCAACCTGACAAAAATCTTAAGAGACTGATTCTGTGAAGAGGTCCATCAAGAAACAAGTGCCAGACACTTTCATGGCTAATATATATATATATATATATATATATATATATATATATATATATATATATACTGTATATATAACACTTTGACCTGCAAAAATATGTCACATCAAGGCTCATGGCGCGAAGTCAGATCATGACTAAAGAACTGTTTCCCTAGTTGGCCATATTTAATATTGAACTAACTAATGTGTGCACTTTCTAGTTGTATTAGTCTGTCATGTTAATACATGTAAATTTCAACAGAAAGTATTTCATGCAAATGATGCATGATGGCTTTCTACTGGTTGGAAGACTGGTGAGTAAGTGCAGTTAATTTTCCTCTTGTTCCTTCTCGCCCTGCAGTTAACACCTCCCTGGATTTAGTAGTCCATATAATTGTTTTTAAATTGTATTTTATTTTTTTTTAAGCTTTCAGTTATTAATGTTTGAACACAACAGAAAATAATCCTACGTAGATTTAAATTCTAAAGAATATTCAACATGTTTGCATAATAGTTAAATGCACTCTCTGCAGCAACAATAACTAAACTATCCAAATGAAGAGAACAGTTTGGTTTGAGAACAGGCATGGCATAGAATGGCACGGCGTTTTCTAGCATGGGTGTTACTATACCTGGGTATGGACAGCAGACGAGTCAGTAAGGTCGGTTGGCATCCTTTGGCCGCTTTAGCTGCACCTTCAGCCTCTTCATGCCTATCTGAAAGCCGTTCATGGCCTGAATAGCGGCTTGAGCACTGGACGGGTTATCAAAACTCACAAAGCCTAAGACAGGAACACAGAACGGGAGAGAGATGGGGGTCGAGAAAAATGGGGAAAATGGAACAACATACGAGGGGAGAAGAATGGGGGGGGAGAGATGAGAGAGAAACAGGAAGATGAGAAAGGGAGAGGGAAAGAGATGGGGAGGTAAGACAGGCGAGATGAAAGAAAAAAAGAGGGGAGAAGAAGAGCCTTTTTAACTCTCAACAATGACACAACAATAGCTCTTTGTTTTCTCTTTTCAACGGATTAATTGAAAATCTTTGAATTAAAAAGATTACACAGAACACCACAAAGGGTAATAACACAGATATTAAAAATCAAACGAAGAAGAGCCATTAGAAACCGCGAGTTTAACTTGAGCAGAGAACAAAAAAACATGAAAAGGTGTTCAGAGTCTCATGTTGTGTGAGGATTTTTAGAGCAAAGTCTGTAAATGTTACCTGAGTGTTTGAGGCATGCAAGAGTGGCAGGACTGTGTGTGTGTGTGTGTGTGTGTGTGTGTGTGTGTGTGTGTGTGTGTGTGTGTGTATGTTCATGTACGTGTGTGACTGAGCGTGTATCTGAGTAAAGAGTAAAGGGTATGGGGGTCGTGACGAGATGCTAGGAGCAAGGTGTGTAGGACGGAGGTGCCGGCTGCTCTGAGTTATCACCTGGGTGTCGAGGCGGAATGAGCCCACAGCTTTCCACACCGGGACTCCTTGCCTGCTCTTATCTTACTTCTGTGATTGACGGCCCGAATTTTCCGCCTGCCAGCTGATTTGATCACACCGCTATGGGTCCAATTTAATTTGGGGGGAGAGGGCAGGCTTTTGTCAGTGCAGGTGAGATAAGGCTTCTGCTTTTACAAACCCTTTAAACAAACTGAGCAGGGAAGGGCCTGTCAGTTGGCAGTGATCCCCCTCCCAAAACACACACACACGCGCACACGCACACACACACACACACACACACACACACACACACACACACACACACACACACACACACACACACACACACACACACTATCCCTGGCTTTAACGAATCTCCATACCTCACATTTACATCCACATGCCAAAGAGGTGAAAGGATGCTGGGGTCATAGTACGAGAAAGACTGCACTGCAATAAATGCTTGATTCCATATACATTAAAACAATCTAAAAGCAGAATGAGATATTTGAAAATGCTTCCAGTTTTAGCTGTTTTTCTCGAGACAAAGTAACTGGCTGAAGTTTCATATCTTTGATGGAGCACTGAGTGTGTGTGGTGCTATGAAACGCAATACCCCAGATGCTACTACTGTTTGAGGTATGGCTCTCACAGCAGCCATCCATATTAGCAGAATGTCTGTATGTGTTGTAATGTTATGCATTTTTAATACAAACACACACAAAGTTGCAAAAGTTATTGGGTGACAATGGGGAAAAATCTAAGTCCATGTCCTGGTTGAGCAGCTGAGAATGCTACAGTATAGTAGTATAGTATAGTATATAAGTCTCACATTGCCATAAAAAAAGTACTTATTGTGTAGTGATGCTGTGCATTGATGCTATTTGGTACTATGAAAACCCCTTTCTGCACTATTGCAGGGGTGGCTGTAGTGTTGAGGTCATGGTTCAAATACGCTTATAGGCTTTGACAAACTGTGTCCCCTGCTCTGCTGCAACTACCAATGAACTCCGTTTGAACAAGTTAGTCAACCTCAAGTTGATCGCTTGAAGCTGCTTAAAAATAGTGCTACAAACTTTACAGTTTTAATGAATTTCTTTTCACTTTTTTTGTGATCATTATTTTACATTTGCAAGTGTTGATTAGGAGATTTGTTCTTTTAAATAACATATGGCTTAATGGTGGCTGTTAAAGACTAAACGTGTTAAATTAACTGAGGATGGTGAATACGTGCACAGTAAATACATGAATGTACAGATGGAATGAACATGCACAGCCAACTTTCCTCAACTTAAAAGTGGGAATGAAAAAAAAAAAGAGTCATCTCCGCATATAGATTTGGTGGGCTTCATATTTTACGTGTGTGTTTTAGTCCATTCTTAGAGGACCTTTTGAAATGTTCAAGCTAAATCCAGCTAATTCCACCTAACAAGGTAAGCTTTGATCCCTTTTAAAAGTCAATATTGAGTGACTAAATGCAGAGGATTAAGACTAAAGTTGTATCCATAGAGTCCCAGGTTAGATTAAACATAGTCTATATCCTCGACATTCCACTTCCGGGATTGCTCCTGTCCCGCAGGAAATTCCACCGGATGCATGTCTTTTCGCTGATGTCCGTTTCCTTCCGCTTTCTTTGTGTTGGAATTTTAAACTCTGGTGTATTTATGAGGACTATGGTTAACTGCTCTTCAGATCTCTGCAGGGTAAATCCAGACAACTAGCTAGACTATCTGTCAAATCTGAGTTTTCTGTTGCACGACTAAAACAACTTTTGAACATACACGTTCCACCAAGTTCCTTTACCAAGGCTATTTTGCAGAGGCTCTGTGCGGAGCTTAGTGCCGCCATGACAATTGTGATTGGTGTAAAGGTCCAATATGTATATTTATACTGTAATAAATCCAAAAATGACACCAATAGATCATCAGATATTAAGGAAACATGTTAAACTGAAATACTATCTTTTCTGACAACAATGCTAATGTCAGTATTTTTTCTTTTTGAAATTTACATTCCGTGACGGAATTTATGTTTATGTTTTGATCTGTGTGTTGTTATCAACTGCCCAGTTTGACAGCCAGGCCGGGTTGCCAGATATACCTGTAAAAACGTAAACCCAGCTCACTAAAGCTGTAACGGTAGTACAGCCATGAAAGCAGCAAACAAACGAACAGGATCAATGGAGATAGATTCTACCCGACCTAAAAAAAAAGAAAACAGCATGTTTCTAACAGTTGCGTGACCAGAGACATAACAACCCCCTGGTAAATATTGGAGATGCATTTGAAAGATGGAGACAGCTTAGATCCCAAAAGGACGCAGAATTGGCTTATTTCCTCCTGAACAGGTAAGCATAGCTTCAGGCAAATTTATCACAGCCACTAGGGACGGGCATTTTATGTCATTTCAACATTTGTGTACTCACATTGAATTATATAGCTAGAGTACCCGAGTTGGTTACTCGCAAAAACAATTGAGACACAGCCAGTAAAGTGATCCCGACTGGTCCTGGCTAACGCCGCCATGCTAACCCTGTTAACTGCTAACGTTACCGGGAGGACCAGCCAAGCGGGCCATGGCTGTTTACAACGTGTAGTTCAGTGGCTGGAGCCGACAACGGTGAGTTATTTAATTTCCGCTCAATTTTCATTTTCCTTCAGTACACCGTCTGTGTTTGCGGTATATTCTTGGGTTTTCCCTTTGGCGGTCCAATCAGCGAACAGAGGGAGTGGCTGAGAACGATGACATTGAGGTTGTGTGCTAGTTTGAGTTGTAGTTCTGTAATGGCGGCGGAGAAAGATGCGAGCAAAGCCATTTGGTCTGTTCTGGCAACGCTGCCGAATGTCCAAAAGTCAAAGCCCAAGCAAGAACAATCTTTGCTGAGTTTTGTTGGTGGCCATGATTTTGTGGCCCACCTCCCCAACGGGGTTTGGGAAAAAGTTGATTTTCCAGCTCGCTGCGTTAGTGGTGAAGGAGTGGCTTATAGCGATGCTAAGCCGACGTCACGACCAAAAGTTAGCGATTGGTTATGGCAGATCCAGAGCGGCTCTGGGCAGATCCAATAGTTTTAAACTTCAAGAGAGTACCCGCCTTCAAGGAAGTTAACACTTGTCAATGGAGAGTGGCCAGACTCTCTGTACAAATGAAATGTACGAGAGTCTGGTAGGACCAGGCTAGAAATGTTATACAAATCCTCAAGTCTTTTCTTCATCTCACCTGCACACGTGTTTAATATCACACCATGACACATATTCATAGCCATTTCATCGCAAAGCAAATAAAAAAACCTGAACTAAACAGTATCTGTCTGAATTGACAGTGATGCATCCCTTAAGAGTATATACTCCAAATCCTACTTCAGAAATACATCCTTTAAAAGAACGTGCTTCGAGTGCTCCTACAGTGACCTTTTCATCATATTCAAATTTTCAAGCACCCTCCATCTCAAAGAGTGATGTCTGTTTATCTTCTCTCAAAATCCCCAAATGTAGTTCACCTGTGCTGCAGGGAAATCAGGCCATGTACGCATAGATGTTTTTTTTTTAACCTCACTAGAATCATTCTGCAGTGGCAAGCAATATTTCAGAGGTATTTCATTTAAATGTATTAATAATATTAACTAAATATTTAACATACTGCATCTACTAGAGACTGTGATGTGCTGCTTTTGAAACATTGTAAATCAGTTACTTTTCATTTAGTCCTATTCAAATTCACACTACAGTGCTTTGGAGATTATCTCCTCAACTAACAGTAAGGTCATTGGCTTTCTGTCAGTTTGTACATTTTCTTTTTAAAAAGATGTCTATTTGGTATCTATCCTTTTTTCCCACACCAGTGTGCACAAGGCCAAGTGTATACATTTTTACAATGTACAATTCATCAGTCTATCCATCTATTTTTCTACATCTCTATACTGTATGTAGATATATATAATACAGTATATCTACACACGTACATGAGTCTACAGTGCCCATTAACCACATCCTCAAGGCTAAACTCACATTTTTAAGATGAAGTGTTCCAAGTTCTTAGAGGCCTAATAACTTATCCCCCTTAATGCACAACATCATGTGCCTAATTTGTTAATGTCTTACAAAGGAGCCCTGGGGCTTCTGCTATAAAAAGTAGGGAGAAATTAATGGGAGGGGGGGGGGAATCCACACAAAAGAATCATGGGTTAAATTGCTGTTTTTCAGCCAAGATCTTAATTACAAGCTGTGGAAAAAATAAGCCGGTGAGACTGATGAGGTCACCGCCCCTTTGCCCTTCCCCCTTGTTGACTGACGGATAGTGATAGCGAGAGGCATATGTTTCGAGAAGAGCACACAGAGGGAGAGGGAGAGAGAGTCCTGAGATGGACAGAACAAGACAGATGACGGAAGAGAGGAAGAGAAAGCCTCATAGACATGCCATGTTGAAGGGAAACTGAAAGAAAGCCAATGCTGGTAGTGTCTCTCGCTCTCTCTCACTCTCTCTCTTTCTGCCTGTCTCCTGGGTGCTGCTGTCCAACTGAATCAACAGTATGGCCCACACCAGTCTATTATTATCTCTTTAAGCCCATGGATTCCACCTGCACCGCCTCCACCCTGATGAACTGGTTTTCTGTGTGGGATGCTGCTAGGTTGCCCGGCAGGAGGACTGGGGGAGTGGGGGGGGGGGCTGGGGAAATGCTGTTCTCTTGGGTAAGGGAGTCTGGGAATGGCAGAGAAGGGGAGATGGATCTGTGTGGAGCAAATGGCAATGTGGAAAGATGTTTGGGTCAGTAGCTATGTGAGGGATTCATGGTGGGTTTAGACGTGTTATTTTAGGCAATTAGAGCGTCCACCTTTTCACGCCACAATCTCCCCTTTCTATTGCTGCGTCCCGCCTGTGTGATGGAGCCAGGGAGCACCTGTGCATTGCTTTGCTCACTTTTTTTTTTTCTTTTCACTGTTGATTTTTGACTCACCAAAACATTTGCTCTGATTGGTCGCTCGGTCCACAAAGACTTTGGCAGAGATGACGTTGCCAAAAGGCAGGAACATTTGCATGAGTTCCGCATCTCCGAACTCCTGGGGCAGGTGATAAATAAACAGGTTGCACCCTTCTGGCCCTGGTGACGAGAAAGAGACAACAGGAGGGTTACATTGGGAGCATAAGCAGTGAGAGAAAGGCCATAATAACATGTGGAAAAATGACATAATAAAGCACTCACAGACTGATCTCATGAAGTGGCGTATGCATGACACGTGAATTCGTATGCCATTATTGGCGTGTTATCAAGACCCATACTTGGTTTTTAGCGTGTTTATCAACGCCGTTTGGCCTCCATTGACTTACGTTACCTTGCGATTGCGTGTGAATTGACGCCGTAGCGAGTTGTATGAAAGGGCAAAAATCCACATGGGGAAGTTGGTTGGGGTGGAGGATGGGTAAAACACAGGACTTTCACCCAGGAGAGCGGGGATCACGTCCCGCATGTGACGTTTTTTTCGTCACGTGTGATGTTTACATTCCACGTTTGTTCTTTTGCTAATCCCAACCGTTTCTTCTTTTCCTAAACCCAACCCACGTGTGACGTTTCCTATACCCAACCGTAGCCTCGCAAATAACACACCACGTGGTTACGCTGTGACGTTGCAGACTGCCGTCCGCTGTATACAGGGTAGACATACACATGGATAGCTCAAAATGCGTACAGATAACACGCCACTTGGCTTTAGGAAAGTGGCATGTATGTTTACGTGAAGTCATGATGTCATGTTGGCAATCAAGACAATAATCCAAGCAGCACAAAATGCTGATTATGTTTCATGTGGCACAACTATTAGTTGTTTTAAACCTAGTTAAGGTGGAGTCACACACGTGGTTTGGACAGCTCTTTTTGTGGTTTCCATTTGAATCCTATTTCACATAACTATATAGATAAGTGGCACTTAAAAAAAATACAGTTAAATTTGACTATTCTCTGAGGCAATTGGAGTGCACGTGTAAACAGCCGCAGAGAGCAATAAAAGAGAAAAACAGCCAGAGAAAAAAACAGATACAACAGGAGGAAGAAAAAACACAGAGAGGTTGATTAAAAGAGAAAGATAAAGACGCTTGTATTGAGAAAGAGAAACCCTGAGACACAGAGGAAGAGAGAGGGGAGGAGGAGGGGGCATAAGCCAAGTTTTTGTTCCAATTACTCTCTGACAGTAGGACTGTCTTCCAATCTCTCTCCATCCCTCCACACTCATCCACCCAGCTGCCACATATTGTACAGGCCAATCTGGATAAAGGGAGAGAGAGAGAGAGAGAGAGAGAGAGAGATGTGATGGACTCGGGGACAGTATGCTTGCAGCTGGCTGCACGGCTAGCATTCTCTCCTGTCTCATTGCTCTGGGTGATAGCATGTCGAGATGAGAATGGGGCTGGTGAGAAGGCTGATAAGGGCAGGAGTGGTGGCTGGCTGTACTGCTGCTATGCCTCGGTGAGATAGAGGACACACACACACACACACACACACACACAGGTAGACAGAGTGGGGATTTTTTTTTTGGTAACAGTTAAAGGCTGAATCTCACTTCTGTCGGTTTAGGTCTTAGATAATTCATGCTTTGAAAAGAAGTGGTTTGTTTGAGGGGGAAAATATGTCCCCAACTGGTGTGTAAGGATGGTGTTTGTTTAGGTGAGCTGCACAGTTTTTTCACTACTCCTTACAAATGTAACACCACTTTTTTGTTCTTCATAAAAAGATTTCTGCCTTTTCCATGTAAGTACACCATGGGTGCACGTCAGTTACCCTGTGCCTGGTTATAGGCATTAGTATAAAATCATACAGTCATACATCTTATAAATCCAATACAGAATAATGTATTTACATATGCATATTTATATACATACATATAATTTGAAAGGAAATCACATTTTACACATCTAAGTCAATTTACAGGTCTTGGGGAGTACTACTAGCCTGGCTCCGCCCTCCTATGTACTTCCGCTCAATTTTCATTTTCCTTCAGTACTCTGAAGTCTGGGTTTGCGGTACATTCTTGGGTTTTCTCTGGCCAAATATTTGGCGGTCCAATCAGCGAACAGAGGGAGTGTCTGAGAACGATGACATTGAGGGCGTGCGCTAGAAAGATGCGAGCGAAGCCATTCAATCCGTTGTGGCGATGCTGCCGAATATCCAGAAGTTAAAGCCCGAGCAAGAACAATCTTTGCTGAGTTGTGTTGGTGGCCATGATGTTGTGGCCCTCCTCCCCACAGGGTTTGGGAAAAGTTAGATTTTCCAGCTCGCTCCGTTAGTGGTGAAGGAGTTTGCTAAGGCTGTAGAACTAGAACTGTTGGCAGTTAGAGTTGCATTGTGGGTAATGGAGGCACTATGTATCTCTAGATCTGCAGCATCAATTTTGTTTTCACCTAGGACCCCCTTCAAATTCCTTTGCTTATGTCATTTACAGTCAGTGGGGATGCATTTAACCCAATACTCAATATGTGTCTGGTTAAAATAATATTCTTTTGGATTTGTTGACCACACACACACACACACACACACACACACACGGACAGATACAGACTGATAGATTTTATTGTTGCAATTGTTAGCTTTCAGAGGGAGGTTGAAGCTGAGGCTTGACTGTATAATCAGGTTTAGGTGCCTCTTGTTAAATGGCAGAGCTGCAGACTGTGGCAGTGGACTGAGACAGGCTGGGAGTGCAGCCAAAACCCAGAGGAGGCCAGAACTCAGACAGGCCTCTGGCTCAACCAAGAATAGCTGTGTGTGTGTGTGTGTGTGTGTGTGTGTGTGTGTGTGTGTGTGTGTGTGTGTGTGTGTGTGTGTGTGTGTGTGTGTGTGTGTGTGTGTGTGTGTGTGTGTGTGTGTGTGTGTGTGTGTGTGTGTGTGTGTGTGTAACCATGACTTCTCTAATTCTTGCTAATGATGAAAAAGTTTCAAGGTACTGAGAGATGATATGTAAAGTGAATAAGCTGCTGACGTGAGGATAAGTTTGTGTCTATCTGAACTTATGATATACTTCACCACTGTGACCCTGGCATGCACTCACACTACTGAAAAAGTGCAAACATTTACTAACCTTTCCTCTTGGCAATGTTTGAGACACTTCATTTCAGAGTTCCTATATTGAATATTCATGCCACTCTATGCTGTCTCATACAATCATATAGATGAATAATTGAGACTGACGAGTGGCGTCAAAAAGAGTGATTTACCGTCACAGTATATCCTATGCTTTATTACATCTGATGCTGTGGCATAAGAACGAACACTACACTAGGAATGGTAATAAATGATTATGCATGCAGCTAATTAATCTGATGAATATTTATAACCACTTAAACACATTGTAATGGACTGATTAAGCAGTCCAACGCTGCGAGTTTGAATTAGTGCAGTTTTTGAATAATGACAGAGTAACTTTCCATCTCACTGCTAATGTTCTTCTCTTTAAATGGGGAGCCTTTTTCTCACATTTTCCCCAGCCAGCTTTTTCCCTCCCTCGCTAATTCAAAGCAGCACAGCTACATTAGAATGGAACATGGCAATTATCACCTTTTATCTTGGGTGGGCGCGCTTGCTCGCTCTTACCTTCCCTCTGTTGCTGGGGAATGATGGTTGGTTGCTGTGGGAACGCTTGGCTGATTGGCGCATAGGCGGCAGGGTAGGCTGCTGTTGCAAAGGGAGAACCAGAGTGGAATTTTTCACATCTCTATTTTCATATTTGACACAACAAAACTCAAATCATTATTCCATTGTTCATTTGCGTCCTCTAGACATTGCATAAATAAATTGCATTATGACTGGGAGCCTGGGCTCATTTGGCTGGTGGATCACTACACAAAGAGTATGGCAAAAGGGGAGTGGAGTGAAGTTCAACTAAGCAGACGCACAAAGAAAGATGGGCAGACTTACTTACATTGTGTTAATGAGAGCTGATGTCAGGCAGAAAGCACTGTGGTTATGAGAGGCCTATTTCATCTCTCGTGTAGGAGGCTATGGCAGGTTCCGATCCTCAGCTCTCGGTGTACATTTGGAATTAAGATTTTTTGTGTGGGTGTATAATCAAGTCAACTGAAAATCCTTTTGCAATCCTAATGTAAAGTAACCTAATCCGGGAGGAAATTGGCTGGTCATCCAGCTATCTCTAGCTGTCATAGTGTCTACTGATGTGGCAAACAGAAACGGAGAGGGGAGAGGGAAAGGGACAGATGGAGCAAGTGAGGGGAGGTAGGAGAGACAGATCACCTGCGTAGTGTTGGACGCCAGCATAAGCCTGTTGGAGAGGGTCGGTCACCGTTGGACTCTGTGCTGCAGAGAGACAAAAAGAGAGACAGAGAAAGGGGGTGACAAAGAAGAAAATGAAAGCAGAAGAGACAAATAAAAAAAAAATTGGCTTAGCTGTAGAGAACCATCGGGGTACGATCACACAAGGAGTGGGAGAAATGTGGGTTGTCATATCTTAGTTCTTCAAAATGCCTGTTTGCCCCAGATGTTTGCATCAAATATTAACAACATGCCAAACAAACCACTTTGTAGTTCATTACAATTGCAGCTGCCTTTGCATAATGCAGAGATGGGGTGTGTGTGTGTGTGTGTGTCTGTCAATTCTTCAGGAATCAGTCCCAGACAACATTAAGAAGCCGAGGACGGGCTGAGACACATCAAATTAACCATAATGGACTGATGGATGAACTGATGGATTCATCATGATACTAGGGCTGGCTGCTCAGAAATCTGCCAAAGACACTGTTGATTGACCCTCAAGCCTTAAACGCTTCAGTTCAGATCAGAAAAAGATGTAATGAGAGTGTGAAGTAAAAAAAGGACTCTTGTCAACTTTTAAACAGTTACCATGCGATATACAGTAATTCAATTTGTCACCACTGACGTGTTGAACTTGCATCGTGGCAATTAGGTGATGTTCTTATTCAGATCAAGAGCAGCACTAGAATAATTCATCATATATCATCATCAGTACAAGCAGCGAATCGTTAGTGTCAGGGTCAGAGCAACAGTCTCCTGACAGTAGATGTTACAAATATATCTCATGTTTCTGTTACTGTATGCAAACCTTGATTGGCTCACCTGGGTAAGGGTGGATACCATTGGTGTAGATGGGCTCAGAGGCGGACTGCCCATTGCTTTGAGGCGGGAGGGCACTGAATCCGTTGACCCCGATAGGGGTGGCTATGCTTGGCACGGCTGTGGCAGAGATGCCCGGGGGTGTGCTGGTGCCTGCAAATAGATATACTGTAGAGTCATTACGGAAACTGCCGAGTGCACCCTTCAAATGCTGCACAACCAAAAAATAGAGGTACAAGAGAAGTATATATTTTGTATTGAAATGTACATTCTCACAAATGTACTACTATATAACAGCCACATAATGGGCCCTCATAATCACAAATGCATACATTTTGACCCACCGTGAAGGTACAGTGTAGTTTGGAAAAACCTGAGGTAGGTATGAGAGGGGGTTCACAAGGTCCTAATTCAGCCTGAACAGTTACTAATATCAGTAGCAAGGGAAAAGCACTCATCCACCACTGTAATATAACATACTAAAGGCAAAGGTACTCTGAGCTCTAAATATGTTCTCATTATAGCCTTTTTTAAATTTATATTTCTTTCACTTGGGTACAAAACTGCCCTATTCTATGTAGAGACCTGTGCAACTTCTGACCGCCCTTCTTCCTTGTGGTGATATTCCATCTGTCACCTTGTCAGTCCCCTTTTGTGCTGATGGTTTTTTATTATTTTTCTAATCCAGGTGAAGGGCATTTAAGTCATGTAGGATTATGTTTGATAGGCATTACCTGGTATGTGTAGGCCTTGTGGATTACAAATGCTAGGTACAGCGTCAAACCACTTTATTTAATACATCTGCAATGACCCTGCCTTCAGGCGGCCTGCCTACTTAGTGTCAGGCCATCAAAGCTCCTCATGACAAGGGCCAAAAAGATAGTTCAGACCGGGGTCCAGGATTATCTCACACAAATCTTTGCTCTTATATTGTATAAGCCAAGGACTCTGCATCCAAAGTCATCGGATTGGCCGTGTTCCCAGAAAACACACACTGTCACAGAGACACAGAGGGAGAGAGCGACAGACAGACAGACAGACAGACAGACAGACAGACAGACAGACAGACAGACAGACAGACAGACAGACAGACAGACAGACCGACAGAGAGATAATGAGAGAGAGGAGCAGAGAGAGAGACTATAATGTGGCTGCCAATAATTGTCAAGGAATGCTGTTCTCCCATCATGCCCCCTTCTATACAAGGCCCTGCTTCCTTTAATTCAACACTGGCGATGTTTGCTCCAGCCCAGAAAATGGAGCCTACATCTTAAAAAATGTAACAAGGGCAAAAGCAGAAAGGCCTTGAATGAATACATTACTACTGCTTCTATAATTCTTGCTAATGATGAAAATGTTCCAGGGCAGCAGTGAGTAATGGAGAGAGAAGCCCTGCAAGTGTGTATTTGTTTGCACGTTTCTCTGTTGTTGCACCCCAGTCAGTTGGTGTGTGTGTGTGTGTGTGTGTGTGTGTGTGTGTGTGTGTGTGTGTGTGTGTGTGTGTGTGTGTGTGTGTGTGTGTGTGTGTGTGTGTGTGTGTGTGTGTGTGTGTGTGCCAGCCTGTTAGTGTATACCTGAGGACGGTGTCATGGGAGTAGCCACCAGGCCGTTGACATTGAAAGCTGCCATTTGCTGCATTTGCGCGGCAGCGATGGCTGCCATGGGGTTCAGGTAGGACCCTTGCGTTGCTGCCATCAGGGCTGCTTGCTGTTGCATCATCTGCTGTAGGATTAAAGAGCAGTGGGGAGAGAGGCGAATGGCGGGAGGGATGGAGGGAAGGACAGAAAAGAAAAGGAGGGTGAAATAGCCGCAGGACCAGAGCATGTTTATTCACACATCTCTGTTTGCTTGGCCCATGCCTTGTTCTTGAACAGAGTGGTCTGTGTTGCCCTGCAGCGTTGCTTCCCAGCAAGTATATCACCACTCTGGCCTTGTGCTCATTATACTACACAAGATAAAGGTTATGCGGTGAAATGAGTTTAGCAA
Source organism: Perca fluviatilis (assembly GCF_010015445.1). Classification (NCBI taxonomy): domain Eukaryota; kingdom Metazoa; phylum Chordata; class Actinopteri; order Perciformes; family Percidae; genus Perca; species Perca fluviatilis. The sequence continues at coordinate 35,340,176 of NC_053114.1, read as the reverse complement.
GCTGGAGACTATGTATATCTATATGAACCGTATATGTATAACTCCGCCGCGGTGGCAGAGTTAGTGGAAAGATTGTGCGTGAGTGGGCGATTCTCACCTGTCAGGGTGAGTTGTTAGCTACTGTGTGAGTGTAAAATCTCACAGACTCCTAACTCAGGCTGTGACTTTCATGTGTGAATAGGAAATGGGAGGTGGAGTGGGGTGGGCAGGCAGGGAAAGGTGTAGGGGGTGAGCAGGTTTGGGTTCTTGGTAATGAAGTGCACCTCTGTTTGAGTGTTAAGGCATACGGTATGTATAAGTAGATGAAATGTTAAAGAGGCAAGCTTGGGTAGGCAGTTTAAATTCACAGAGAAAGTCAGGGAATGTGAGAATGGAAAGTGAATACGAAATGGATGCTCACGACTGTATGAAAGTAAAACAGTGTAGTGCTGAGCATACATGATAAGCAGCTTCCCTGGACAAATGAAGGGATAACAAGACACAATACAAAAGCAAGCCAGCATTTTCTGTAAAACCTCTGTAAATGTGGACTCTGACAGCCATTTAATGGTCTGAATCACTTAAGGAGTTGTTTGCTGGGAGTGTCACATGCCTAGTGGGAGAAATAGTGAATTCAACCTCAAATCAAAACAGTTTTCATTTCCTTTTTTAAAAGCTCACCGTCTCCTCCCCCGCCGGGCTGAGACTTACAGCATGAGAGTAGGCGCCATAGGCCCCAAACTGGATGGTCATGGGACTGAAGATGCCGAGCTGGCCCGCCATCTGGTGCATCCTGCGCAGAGTCCTTTCCTTATCAGTGTCTGCAAATTTGACCACCAGACTGGACGAGGCACCCTAGAGGGGCACGTATATTTACAAGGTTAGTGAAATATGCAACTAAACTTACATTTATTTTCAATTTTCCATTTGTAACGTGTGTCAATGGAAATTGTTAAATTGGACACTTTACGGTCTATTATAATACTTTTCAATGACGGCATAGAGTTAAACATAAGCAAATTAGCATAAAAGTAACAGTCTGGATATAATATAATATATAAGTCAATTGGGCTGTCGAAGTTTCAGCAGAGTACGACAACTAATAATACCAACTTTTGCAACAACCATGGTTACTTTCAATCAGCAACGTTTTGCAGATTGCACCTGCCACTTCAGCTGGCCAACTAGCTAATGAGCTTGTGTTTGTTAGCCACAACTGTTTGTGAAAATCCTTAGACTGAATAAATAGTTACTCACTGGGAAAAAACTGAAAGAGGAAAACAAGGCAATATTAACACATTCTGTAACTACAGTAGTTTGGATCTCATGAGATCTATCATCTCATGAATACTGATGTCACTGACTGACATTGTTACATAAGCCTGACAAGTCTATTGCTCTGGTTAATACTGTATGTGATGCTTTAACTGGAAGTGTGCAGATATGTGAACACATTCAACACGATCAGTCTGTCCATTACCTAAATATAGGCCATTTAGAAACAAGGTTGCCGAATGCATGCAACACATTTGCATCTTTTAATGTGTGGTTAAAAATGTTCACAATAGGTGTGTTTCCATTGGGAGATGACTTAGAACAAAATGTTGGCTCCATAATAAAAAGTAGACCTGATTTGTATCAGTGCATCAACCTTTGTTCATTGTACACAACATTCAACCCTTTAAGACCTAATATCTGTAACCCAAGGAAGCCAGTGGAAGTGAATGTGCACCTTTCGTGACTTCAGTCATTTAGCTGTCAGTGTTAAATGGAAGAGAATAGTGAGTGATATTTGCTTTTGTGAACTTTCCAACTCCACTGTATACACTGGGAGTGAACTGTGATCCTAACCAGATCCCACAGGAGTCCCAGTCCCCCAGTGGTGAAGCTCCACTGAATACTGTACTGGCTAATTAGGTCTGACAAAAGCCTTCGGCATGTGGAGGGCGAAGTATTGACTAATGGCTCTGCCTTATGGCAGATATAGTTCCGTATTGATGTCCATGCTCCTGAGTTTGCATCCAATTAAATCATTTCAGACAGAGACCAGAGTCAGTTCCTCATGTGACATCCAGGCAAGGAGAGAGGCGGGTAGAGTGTCTGTGTGTGAGTGAGAGACAGAGAGAGAGAGAGAGAGAGAGAGAGAGAGAGAGAGAGAGAGGGAGAGGGAGCGGGAGCGGGAGGATGAGGAGGCTGCCAGGCAGCCACAGACACTGTCAGGAGGACCAGGCTCCTATTTAATTAAAGGCAATGCATGCTGGGAAAGAGCACGCAGCACCACCAGGACAGAAGGACACAGGCAGCCAGGGGGCAGTCAGGATATGATTAGTAAGATCATAAAAGCAAAGACATGGGGAGAAAAGGACTCCATAATCACAACTTGGATTCATCTTTCACAAAATGTCTCATCCTGACAGTGTCAGTGCAAATTCAGGCTTTGATTTAGATTTCCATATTTTCTTTGGGTGTAGAACTCAAAAATGTGAGTGCAGAGGACACAGTGACAGGGAAAGATGAGGCTGACCAGTGTGAGTGATGCTTCATACACCTGTTTGTTTGTGCACAAGTTTATGTGACTTTCTGTATAAGAAATTGAAATTGAAAAAGCTAGACAAAGCTTGAGTTTTACTTACATGACGCACATTTCTAAAGCAGGGCTATCCAAACAGAAAATCCTAGTAACAAACAAGCATATGCCTTGTGAGGCTTAATGTGGCAACTGCATAGTATGTTGTATTATTGTTCAGCCACTGAACAAACACAGTCTCATTCTTGCTGTTGTGCAGCCTTACTTCATGCTATTTCGTAGTAATTCATACAAAAGTGTGTCCTATTTTTGTAATCGCTTCATGAAATTTTAAACAGGAACAGCTAAGCGATAGTGCCATTGAGATGGCACTTTGCCTGGTTGGTCTTGTCCTTTGCGGTTTAGTTACTCATGATTGCTGCAACAAACCTTACATAATATCTAGTCATATCATTATCCTGCCAAAATGTATTGTTTTATTGGACATTACCCTAACATCAGTTGTATCCTTTCTGGAGCCAGTTTCTGTTCTAATCTATTTTTTCCCTTTTCTTAAAAAAAAGACATGCATTTTTTTAAATGCAAAAAACAAACAAGCTCTTGTTCAGAGGCTTTGCAAGTAAGCTATTTGACTAACCCATGTGGAAAGTGTCTTACAAACATTTTATTAACTCAACCAAGAGAATGTGTTGGCTGTAGATAGCTGTGAGAAAGAGGCTGAGGAATGAAGGAAGGCATCAGCATGGACCCCAGGGACAGTGTGTCTCAGATGGGATCCTATCAGAGCCAGCCAGCACCCAACCTCAGGCCAGAGGAGACCCATCTGGTGTTTCTCCCTCGATGCCATTTCAATTAGCTAAATCAATACTCTGATGTGGCGGCGTTAACGGCACAGTGTTTCCCTTTCTAATTTTATTTTATCCCACCCCCTGAGCTTTTTCAGTTCTTTCTCAACGTTGTGGGCCAGTTGAAGGGACGGGCTGTTGGATTTAATGTGACTGGCACTGAGCAAACATTCTCCTCCAGCGTGTTCAAGCCTGCCCACAGTACAGGGGCACGGCATTTGGATCACATTCATTTTCTGCTCTGTGTATGTGTGTATTCTTACATTCATTTAAAACCTCATGAAGAATGCATTGTGAGCATCGGGACTGTGAAAGCCTGAGGCTGCCTGTACTCACTGCACCGTGACTCAAGATCAGGCGAGCCTGGCCTGGTCTGGCCTCTTCCAGCAGAGCGCTGTAGACGACAGCACGGGAGGAAACCCAGGCTACAATGTCTGCACTGAACAGACTTGGCAGCACCATTAAAACACTACAACAGCCTCTGCCGGTGTTGTCAGCATTGCCACTCATGTCAGAGCCTAGTATTTCTGACTTTCATTGCATAAAAGCCAAAATATCCTCTCTAAAAAATGTTTTTCTCTCATCCTCTCCCCCAAACAGGTGAATTTTATATCCTCACATCTCAAGTGGAGATATTCGGAGTAGATCCAAGGCCTAATCAGATAAAGCAGATTTCAGAGTGTGATCTCCCTCACAGATCAAGTGATCAGGGATCAAGAGTTTCTACCCACATAAAGAGAGTAATATGTGGCCAGGCAATGAAGGAACAGGTGACAGCAGACAATAGGCACTGGATGCAAAGCAGCCACTCCCCACTGGTAGCAGAAAATCACAAGCTGACAAACAAACAGAATAATAACCTCCACCGGCATGACTCCTATACCTGGAGAGAAAATGAATTTGCTGAATTTGATAAGGGCCAACAGGGAGCCTTCACTTTTGACAGGTACAACTAAGGAATTTGTCACGGGTTCAAAAACTAATCTAATTTCTCAAACAACACACTTGACTTGTGAAAATCTCCCATATTGGATTTTGTATAGGCCGCAAAATGTGTAGATGAGAAAATACACAACGGTAATTGAGGGATTAGAACAAAACTACACCAGTGAAATGGCATTATGCTTTTATCTCTGCATAACTGTGATACAAAGACACTGGTGTTAAGTGTGTGCTAACAGGTAAACAGACACTCCTCTTCCATCCTCTACAGAGGCTTACAGCAATATAATTCAACGACACACTAATTGAAGGGAAAACTTTCATTGTGAAAAGCATACTAATGATTACCAACAAATGTTCTACGAACCTACTTTCTCCCTCATTCAGCAAACATGTAACAGCTGAATGACAAATGAAATTTGTCTCTCAAAATTGTCTCAGGTTTTTACAGACATATTGACTCTAAAGGTGTTAATCGAGAATCTGTAAAAAATGAATTGAATACACCATAACAAGTTTGTTTGGTAATTGGATGAACCCTCTATTGGCTTCGTATTCAACTCTCTAAACCTTGCTACATCTATGCTAGCCTCATGGGAGGACTGTCTCTCATTAGCACTGGATGATGCTGTCTTGGTCTGGCCTTGCTGTCCACCACATACTGCTGCTGCTGCTGCTGCTGCTGTTGCTGCTGCCACTGAGCACTCTGCATCAAGCCAAAAGACACAAAAGACCAACACTGCCATTCATAACGATATTTCTCACTTGGTGTGTATACTGCATTTTGTAAAATATGTGAAGAGTGCAAAAACACAAAACTCCATGTAGTATGTCAGCTACAAGCCTGCTGAGATTCTACAGTGGTTTCATGTGGCATTTGATGAATTGTGTGTTACAATGACTATGCTCTCTGGCTTGGTCTTATCTCTCATTAATCTGGAACTATAGTATCACACACATGTACAATCTTGTTGCTGCCAGCACCGGCAATCTCCACAGGCCCTGTCAGCCACGCTGTGACACCGAACATGACAATGTCTGCAATTTGCTGGGTGCTGTCTGCCTGCCCCCGGCTCTGCCATTTGAAGTTTTGCCACCTGTGCCTCTGCAGCCTTACTGTAATTCAACAGATGAACCAGTGAGAATGCCTATTCTGTGCCCAATCACCTTTTTAAGTTAATTTTGGAAGCACTTGCAATCTGCAATAAACATCAATTAAAGCTATGACCCGATCTATCAGTGCATGCCCTTCGGTGGCATCCATTGCCCTTAAGCTTCATTAAAGCCTTTCATTTTGGGCCAGCGTATTTTGGTGCAGGTATTATTTATGGCATGTGTGTGTGTGTGCCAGGTAACACAGATGCTGGAGAGAGAACATTAAGAGGAAGAGAGAGACAGAGAGGGGGTGAGAGACAACTCTTTGTTCAAGGTTCATCCAGACCTCACAGCTGGCAGCAGGCAGTAAGCAGAGAAGCCCACTCTCTGAATCCTGCCTCCTGTTAGTCTGTTGTTGACGACATGTGGCAGTGATATTATCCAAATTAACTGCATCCCCCATCGGTACCAAAGCCTTAGTTGGATACTAATGGCCACCTTGCCTATTAATCTGAGAGGAAGTTGGATTTGGGGAGAGGAGGATAACAGGTGCAGGGATAGAGGGAGAGAGATATGGATAATATAGATTATTAATGAACTTTTGGATAGCTCTTGTTCCGCCCCAGGTCTGTTTGTGGCTCCATATGTTGCCTTGGACAGTTCATCTGCAGCAGACCTCAGGTGGCTCAGTGGCCCGACCTAGTGCAACTGTGCCTGGGCTACAGCAACACAGAATACACAAAGTGTGCATAAGTAGTCCGCATGAGCCAAATTTTGATCTGTGCAAGAAAACAAAAAAAATACAGCCCCAGAGGAGTCGAATTATGTAAATCTTCTGAATGTAAACATATTCTGTTGATTGAGTCAACAAGATATTTTGAGTACAAGGTAAATATCTTGATTATAATCAAATTTTAGTAAGAGGCCTGTCATAATTGTGCACGATCAGTTTGCAACATGATTATTCTTTGGCTCATGGCCCACTGCTTATTACATTTTGACCCTTGTGGTTTATGCACCAAAAGGTTTGGTCTTTACTGAGCACAACAACCAAACATACAGTTAAAAACGACTCTACCACTTATTTCCCTCCCTCACCACTTCAATGTAATGCAAAATGAGGTGGCATCAAAAAGATGTGTAAATTACATCTGGCTTCCAGGACACTATCTGGCTGCCAGGAGGCGTCCGTAAATATTTATTACAAAACATCAGTGAAGTGTGTGAAGGTGCGGATGTCTGCCAAAAAGAGTGTCTGCTCATGTGTGTGTCCAGCTGTGCAATACTCAACATATACCCAGCACTGGCAGGGAGATGCTTCGTTATTCATCATTTCTTTTACTTATGCCTTTTTGGTGGCCTTGTTCAAGCCCGACAAAAGTACATCCATTTCTTAATTAACTGCAGCTTGACAAGAGTTACAGGTTTGGTCTCCTCATTTTTCAACTATACAAATCAACACCAACTAATGCTGTTTCATGCATCTTTTAACTACCAGCCAAGCTATGAGAATAAACACCTGTATTTGTGTCCTGTGTCTGTAAAATGTGATATCCTATGCGATCTGATTTACAATTGGGCTGAGCAGCTAGCATTTACAGTTTAACATTATTCCACAACATATTAAGATCCATACCCCAGTTTTGGGTAGATGATACAGAGGCTGTGAAAAATAAATGTAGGAAAGCTCAATGTTAATGGGAGGCTGATAAACTGCAAGTGTCCCACAATATTATGAAGGACGTAATGCTGAAATATCGGGAAGCAGTTAAGGAAGCAGAAGCGGTTTATTAATCTGACCTCATTTTGAAGATTCATCCTAACTCTAAGGTGCTTTTCTATAGTATTGACTTACTTGTTAATCTCCCTTCTAGTCAATTTAATGAAGCGTCCCTTGATAAGTGTGTTCAAGTGTTTTAAGTGGGTAACATTCTTTAACAAAAAGTAGCCTCTTGACAGGGGCCAAACTGTCACTGTTAATGATTTGGCTGTTTTAACTAATTTGTCCAATGTTGCTAGCAGACGCTGTGGCTTGTATGAAATCCTTTATCTGTCCCCCTCCATATTATTATCCATAGCATTCTTGCCACTGGTTTCATTTATTTTAAACATGCAGTTGGTTTTTACACAGTTCTTTTCTTTCCTTAGAACATATTTACACTCCTTTTTTGGGGGGCTTTTCCCTTTATTGTACAGTGACAGTGCATAGACAGGAAAGGGGGAGAGAGATGGGGGACGGCACGCAGCAAAGGGCAGCAGGCCGGATTCGAACCTGCGCCACTGCAGGACTCAGCCAACATGGGACGAACGCTCCCACTGGGTGAGCTAGAGGCCGCCCCATATTTACAATCCTTATCCTCAGTAGAATTGAGATTCTTGGTTCTCAATCCAGTTAAATTTTTTGACATTTACTGTATTCATGCATAATTCTACTTGGGCGTACCAAAAGCAAACAAAAAAGTGTCACCTTTTATGCTGATGACACACATTTATATCTAGGTGAAATTCTAATAGTACCTGTCTAGCCATTTCCATAAATTGCCTAGTCAGCATACAAAGTGTCAAAAGTTAATTACACCAATTCTGAAATAATCTTTTTTTGGCCTACTATCTCAACTAAATTGCTTCACCATGAAGATAACACACTTGTTTTCCAATGTAAAAGCCACTAATTTCACACTAATTTTAAGTTTTAGAAACAGGTTAAGAGAGCTGTTCAGACTATTAACTTTTGACAGAGGGCTATTTCCCCATGCAAAGAGAAGCATTTTAATCCATAAGTTATTAGAAAATAGTCATTCATGCAGTTTGTTTGAAAATAATATAATTGCGATTTCTTTTCTCCAATATTTTGATTGGGATTTAATATGCGATAATTTTTTAAGAAACAATTTTTTTGTGAATATAAGATTAGATAGACTAAACAAACTGTTCTTTCCTGGAGGCCAGGCCTGTATGTGATGATGAAATTAGGTGATGCATGAATATGAATGACGTCTTTTATTTAACTACTTCAGTCACAGTAGTATATTGAGCACTGACCAAGCCTGGTGTAAACATTCGTATGAAAGTCAGAAACAAATCACACAAACTAAAGTGCAGATTGCAGAAATATAAAAACAAATATGTGGCTTTACCACACTTAGTTGTATTTAGATTATTTAACAATTATTTACTGTAATAAACATATGTAAACATGTGAATTGCACTTTTTTTTTCTTCTGCGGAGTGCAGACTGATTTGCTCTCATGAGTCACATGACCAAATTGCAGCCTTTGCGATTAGGAAATTGCGTTTGAACATATATATGAACATATATTTGAACATAGCCCTACTGTGAATGGAAAAACTCTATCCGTCTGCTGAAAAGTTAGTGTGAATAGCAGGAGAAGGAAATGGATATTGAGTGAACAGACAGATACAGAGTATGCAGCTGTGCGCTGTAAGGTGGTGGATGCTGACTGTGGGAATCTTTTGTGTGCGATAACACAGCGAGAATTTCTGAGTGTGAGACTGTGGACTGTTGATGTGCTTTGAAAGGAGTCACTGTGGTGACTGTATTCATGTATATATATATATATATATATATATATATATATATATATATATATATATATATATATATATATATACATATGTGTATAGTACACTGTATAGATGTACTAAATGGTAGTAGAAAGGAGATAAAGAAATAGATAAGTAGATAGATCTGGTATCTTTTGTGTGTATGTTTTTGTCATAAATGTATGAGAATTTTTCAACCACCTAAAAAAGACAAAGACATTCAGTACTGAATTTTAAAAAGAGGTATACACCCTCCAGTGGCAGTATACATGTGGAATAGAAAACTTTAAAGGAAGGCTTGCTCTCTTGGCAGGGCAAAAAACAGAGTCAAAAAGTCCCCCAATCTTTGCTGTAAACTTTATCCCAGTCTACCTCAAACATTTTATAAAAGTAAGACCACAGGCAAAACAGCTTGCATAAATAGGCATCAAAGTGACATCATATCACTTGCAAAACTTTCTATGACTGTCCACATTGAGTAGAAAAGCAATTGTTTGCAACTACTTCGAAATATTCTAGACAATGTATTCTGTTGTTAGAACATTTGTTATGAGTGTGTTACTTACAGGCATAGTTTGTCCACCATGCAAGCTGTTGATGGCTGCCTGCGCTTCTCCGTGGCTGGAAAACTTGACAAAGGCGCAGCCTGTATGCACAGAAAACGAGAGAAATAGAAGGGATTGGCACAAAATCAGGGATATGGCCTTGAATATTGGGGAAAGACACCATTCGTTACCATTGTTTTCATGTTATCTGGTTTGTAAATATTCTGCTGTTTGTGTGTTCAGTGCATAACTCTGAATAAATCAGTCTAATTGTAGTGAAGGCATTAGCTGTGTGGAACATCCTGTCCCTCTCCCATTTCTAATTCCACATCCTCCACTTCGAAGCATGGAGCCAAGGCGTTTACTATCCTGACTTGTTTGTGATTATTAATCTGTTTAATATTTACACATTGTGATTTGTGTGCAGTCACTCATGAAAGAGATTATGATGACAAAGGCATAGTATTATAATCTGCCTATCTAACCGAATCTTTGCTCGCATATAATTTCAGATGGGAGGTTGGGGCTTTGCTCAAGGGGCATTGAAATCATCTTAAATCTGTTGTGTAGTTAACGCACAAAAGGAAAAGTCAACATAAAAAGTTGTCCGGAAGACAAGGGAACGGCTGGTGGCAGCATTGTTCTGGAGCCTCATTGCAATAACATTTCAGATGATGTTAAAAATTATTTGAATAAATCATAATAATAATAATAATAATGCACAATATGTTTTTGGAGGGTTACATACTGTATACTAACCACATTATTAAATAGTGTATCAGTGTGTAGGTAAGGACAGGCTCTACACTACTATAACATAAAGACAAGTGAAATACAGTGGAACTGAAATGTGGTAATTTTCCAAAAGCCATTAAATTAAACAGAAGCTATTTCTCTAAGCTTTATGGTCGTCATAGACTGCACACGGTATTCTGTTATGTCCTATTCTTATCCTTGCCTTCAGGTAGCTCATGTGTTAAGTCAAGAGGTACCTAATTAACAAACTCATGGATTAATTCTGCCCCCTTTTCATTAATTGAGGAGCACCAGTGTCTTAGAACCAGACAGGCTTTTCCTGAGTTCAATCACTGGTTTCTTGAGAACTGCTGACAACCTATTTAAAATGTTCATATAAAACATTCATATAAATGTATCCACTCTACATTCCCAAAGGAGTCGTGATGATTGATTCCAATTACAAACACTGATAGGTAGGCTCAGGGGGTGTTCTGTGCCTGGCAGTGACCCCTTCACTTCTACATCTCAGGAGTCAGCTTTGCTACCCAGACAAGCAGTTTAATCATTTCCTGACTAAATCAAAAAGATCAGAATCAATGAAAGACAATTTCCACCTTTACCTGAGGCTTACTGTCCACATTCAAGCCATACAATAAATGGTAAGCAGTTGAAACTGTTGTGTGCAGACATGTGGTGAATAGTAAAGGCCATGTGTTTCCTGTACTGTCAAATGTCCTCAAAGCTATATAAATCTACAGAGGCAAACAGATAAGTCAAAGAAGCCTTTGATTCTGCCACAGCACTCAAGCACCCTTTTACTTCACTTGAACGCCCCTCCGGGTTGAGGCAGGAAAGGTCTTCATTTGTCCAACTGAAATGCATCAGCCTACTGTGTGCCATTTGACTGCCAGTCTGTCTCTGAAGGAACAAACACATTTAACCTCTGTTGTTGAAATAATAAGGGGCAGTTTGTTCTTGCAAAAGCCTTTTTGTTTTGTAAGGCAAGATGACTTGCTGTTGGTTCCCTAACAAGGCTATCAGATTGTGCCAGAATCCCAGTGACCCCAGCAACTCAGCCCAACCAGAAAGACACTCAAAACTACAGGACTTGGCATACACCATCAATGGTAAAGTCATGTCAAACATACAATGTCCTCAAATTTCTCCACCAGAAAAAAAACCAATACTGTAGCCTCACTTTTCCTGACCTAGAAAAGAAAAAAGTTAAGGGACACAGAGCACAACATCTCAGAAGAATTGAAAGTGCTACAGCCTCATAAATTATAGTGCACATTTGAGTTTTTGAATTTGATGGCTCAGAATGAGATGGGGGGAAAAAGGAAAAAGAGAGATTGTATTGCTTTCAAGCAAGAGGATCTGCACTGCCTTTTGAATTCCCGGGGTAATAATATGTATGCATGAATTCCATCCCGCTGAATGGGTGACATTTATAACACAACTTAATTATAGACGTAAAAGCCATCTCTCTATTTTTCCTGACAATTCAGGGCTCTATTCAACTCTGGCAGCAAGTGTTGCACTTTGAAAGTACTTTGAGGAGCAGCGCCATAGAGAGATGGATGTTAAACTTCTCGGCCTTTTTATTGGGTGAAGAGGGGTGCTGAAAAGCTTCTGAGTAGCATAAATTTACATCAACAGGGGACAAAGCCTCCATCATGGAACAGATAGCACTGTCAATTTCAAGGTCTGTCTCATTCAAATTACGGCAACCTCATCCCAAGCGAGGCGGCTGGAAAAATAATTTGCCGTAACATCCCGTAATGATTGCGTGGGACTGTTGCACAGTGAGTGATAGGACCAGATACCTATATATGAGACCTTTGTCTGGTGGTAGCGTTCATAGTTAACATTGCTCTACAGTTTTCCATTTCATAGCAGTGAAAACTTGAAGAAAAGGTAATGATCAAGCCAGTGATAATAGAGACAAATAGCAACACAGGAAATGTATGGCATGTGAAGAGAGAAGAAAGAGATGAGGTGCGGGGTGCAAGAGGGTGAAAAGGAGTGGAAGTGCAAATGAGGGAGAAAACTAGCTCCTGTTTGACACAGCAGCACCGGCCTTATTTCATTTTACGTGCTGTCAATCAGCTTGAGGCATCTGAGCAGACAGGACGAAAGGGAGGCGGGGAGGGAGGGAGAGGAAACAAGCCACGGAGAAAGAAAGGTAGTGGGCCGGTGGGGCGACGCAGAGCAATAGACCCGAGATTAACAGTGAGAGGAACAGATGTAGACATAGATAGTCATGTGGTTCAGTATAGCCAACCTTTTCCTTTGATATACTCAGAAGGCTTGTGCAATATCAACCCCTCTCCTTTGCCTTCCCACACATCCTTTTCACACATAGGACAATAAATCACAGTCAACAGAGAGAAAGGGAGGTAGAGGTTCCGAGCACTATCACTGGCGTTATCGCTCCAAATATGGCTGTGAGACAGAGACCCATCAAAGACTGATGGGGAGCCTCTCACTCTCTCAGAACAATCCCACCTGCATCGCACATTTCACAGCCATCTTTAATTTGACCACGCTCTACTAACTTAATAGCACATAAGCCACAGACATGAATGCATAAGCTGTTCCTGAATGCAGGCAAATCTGCTGCACAGTGAGTGACAGCAGCAAAACTCTGAGCCTGGCTGCTTTATTTACAGTAGGACATTATCGTCCAATAGTGTCTCTGGGGAGGAATGACAGGAATGTGGGAAACAAACATGATTACATCCCTCCGCTTTTGAGATAACACAAAGGGGATGAGGAGGAGGAGGAGGAGGAGGAGAGGGGGCGAGCTCAAAGACGAGGTGTTGTTTGATGGATTTGTTGAGTACAAGCCCAGGGTGAGAGGAGCTGCCGTGATGAAGAGACAACATTATAAGAAGTTCGGAAGGGAAAGAAAAAAGGAGAGGTAAAGTGAGAACAAAAAAGGCAAGGGAAATACAGAGAGTAGTGAGAAAAGAAATGTGTGAGGGGAGGAGGTGTCGGAGCACAGTGGCAATGAGGTATGAAAGAAACGCGAGCGAGACACATAAGAGGTGGTGAAATAAACAGAATAGCTGAAAGGAAGGATGAGTTATTCAGAAGAGCACAGTGGATCGCTGACGATGTCAATGAGCGCACAGCAGGTGAAGGACGGTTCTAAAAATGTGAGGAGAAAAAAGAGAGAGAGAGAGAGAGAGAGAGAGACAGCACACGTACTGACAGACAGAGGGATTAAGAGGGACAGACAGGGGAAAAAGAGTGGGAGGTGTGTGGGCTCTGACCCTTACTGGCCCCATCAGGCCCACGCAGGACGGTGCACTCCTCGATCTGGCCGAAGGTCTCGAACAGCCGCCGGACGTCGTCCTCGCTCTGCTGCTTGCCGAGCATTCCCACAAACAGCTTCCTGTCTTCTGGATAGGAAGAGAGGAAGGGGGAGGGAAGGAGGGAGGGTGGAAGAGAGGAGAGAACAAATGCTACAGCTGATGGCACCGTTCTGCTGAGCTGAGAGGAACTTGTGCAACTCAAAACCGCCCCTTTTATCAGCAGTCTGCTGTGTTGAGCCTACGCTGCTGTTGTTATTGTTGTTGATCTTACTGTTGTGTGGTGTGCCACCCCACCCTGGTATGAGGGAGTTGTATTCCCTTTTCCAGTGAGCTATTCAAGTCTGCCACGGTGACATTTGATACAGATGCTGTTTGGAGCGCTGTGGGTTTCAGGTAGAGTTAGAAAGAGAGCGGGGATGTTTTGCACAGGTAGACAAACTGTTAGATCGTCTGGATGCTTAATTCACTGAGTTGAAAGAGAACATGGAACAAGAACATGGTATTACATTTCCTCATCACCAAAGGAGTAGGAATTATAATAAGCACGAGTAAACTCTGCAGCACAATCTATTCCGTGATAAACTCGGTAAAAGTGACAAAACTAAGAGGTGTATCAGCCAGCATGTACTTCTAAGACTATACTTTTTTCATCCGCTCCACTTTCTGCTGACAATCTGTAAAATATGTTGTATGGAGCCAAATTTAAAGCACTCACATTCTTCAGTATCAATGCGTCAAATCTTGAAGTTGGGGAACAAATACTTGAAAATACTGAGTAGAATTTAAAACAATTGCCCAGTGTTTGCCACCCAGAAATAACAAATGCATTGCAAAACATTTTAATGATGAAAGCTACAAGGTCTAGTTCTCATGCCTTGAAACGAAAGACTGGCAAAGCATTAAAATAGGTCCTGAATAAATATTTCTGTTGAATCTGTGGTTAAATTAGCTGCTTATTTTCCACTATTATGAGTAGTTAACCTCATTTGTTTTATGTCAAACATAGTAAAATGATGCTGAGATGCTTGGAGCAGATCTACTTCTTAATGTCCATTTATTGTTGACAAAAGCCGCTTTTACACATGGACTGCAACCCTGAACTTGCATTTATCTAGACATCACCCAGAGGAGCTGTATGTGAGAACGCAAATGTCAGAATCAGTTGGACCAGACATCAAAGACAGGACCAGACTTTTCTCTGCCAGCCCCCTAGTACAAAGTCTGTATAATGTCCGATTGAGACCACGTGTAAATAGAGCTGGTCGTTGTCCGAAGAAACACGACAAGCGAGTATATGTGCTGATGACGCTTCTATCATACGGCTGGCGCGAAACAGCAAGTTTCCAAAAGAGTGAAGAAGAAGGGTGATTTACATGAAGACGCCAATGTAAATGTATGACTGGAAAGACTAAGAGATTTAGGAACTTCTGTCTGTAAGAGCTGATGCCGAAATCATAAAAAATATCTAAGGAATGGCAAGAAACTCAGTTGTTTATGACCAAATTACGAACCAACATGAATCGTGGAAATATCAGGGCTACATTCTGACTATCAAACTGACATTTTATGTAAAATGTATCAATGGGAAAAGGTGAAGGGTAAGTGGCCAAGGAACCGTGTTAAAATGAGAAAGCAGTTCCTTTTGTGCAGTGTAAATGTAACCTGTATTTAGTGTTATTTAACATCTGGGCTGAAGGTGAGTACTGACTTTTCCAAATATCCTGATCAATATTCAACTGGAGTGAAATTTGCAGTGTTGTTTCTCATTAAGTTTGAAGGGCAGCCCCACCTACTCCAATATCTTCACTGCCACTGCATGTCAGAGTTGCTTCCTGAGCACCAGAGGAGGGCTCTCTGGCTCAGACGTATGGGCTCTATACCACTACATTTTTGCCAGCCAGAAAGCTGAATTAAGTTTTTGAATTAATCTTCCCAGTGCCTTGGCATTAGACAGTGCATTCATCTTCTTTACATCTTTTCCATTATGCATTCCCTATTCCGCTGTGTTGTGGAATGAAATGGCTACTAGCAAGAACCCATCGCCAGAACTGATGGAAAGTGGCAGGAAGAGGAAGAAGAGTTTATTGGAAATGACACTGTTGATCTTCAGTGTGAGTCATTTGACTGGTAGGGAGCGGGCGAGGAGCGGAGGGCGAGAGCATCACCTGGGCCTCGACAGATGTGACGCCTCCTGTACCTGCCAGGCCCCATTAGACGCAGCTGTTCTAAAAATAAAGCACCAGGGCTTCCTTTTTGCAGCAGGGAAATCGGATCCTGTTCCATTCCTGTAAAGTTCAAATGAGACACGTGCCTGCTACCCGCTTGGCCACACAAATGAGCACCTGCATAATCAATAAGGTCATGCTGCCGAGTCTCTACTGCTGGTGTTGTAGCTGTGGTGTCAGTCCATGTTCCTGTAGTCACGCCTCACACAGCAGGAATTCTCAAACCCGCCAGCTGAGCCTGGTACTACTGCTCATTACTGTCCCTCCTCCCTTGGAGCTCCAGGGTTGAAAGTGAGTTAGAAACCTGAAAAGATCACCACAGAGCCAGCCACTTATACTGCCAACTGGGATTTAGCAAAGACCGACAGGAGGACAGACATCTAGCTGGATATTGGGCATCAGCGGAGAAGCTGCGTAGCTGTAAAGTCAGCCCTGAACAGGTGTTGAAGAGAAATGAGCCTGATCCCTGTCCATGGCAGCAAAGGTGAAACATGAAATGAGGCCCCTCCAGAGCACACGACTTTGCCTTGATTGTCCTTGCATCTTTCAGATTTTCACCTAGGTGTCACTGTTACAACGAAATGGGCAGAGTGCAGTTTTACAGGCCGCCTGCAGTGTGTTAATGTTTTGGGACAAAAGTCTCATCTCGGTCCTGGCCCGAGGAGATCTAATGGCGGCTTTACAAGGCTAATTAACAAGCCATGAGCAAAGTAATGAACTTTCAAAATGTGCTGGCAAACGCAAAAATAAATTACACCCCAGTGAAGGCATTAAAGGAAGTGTGAGTGTACTTGGGAGCCTTCCTTTTGGAGAGCCACGGTGAGAAAATGAATTTGGAGCTGCTATCTTTTCATTGCCTGACCTAAGAGTGTCTCAGTCGGCCCACTGCATGCCCTAGCCAGAGTATATGTTGCTATTAATTAGTCCACTTTGCACCTGTCTCCAATGCAGCTCTTATTGGATTTAGCATGTTCTCGCTCATCTCCTATGGCCACTTGCAAGCTATAAATTGTTATTTTTGAATTTTATGAATATAAATAAATATCTTGTAAAGCACCCTCTGCACAAGGAGACAACTTCATGACTCCAAAGAGTTATCCATTACAAGTGGGGAGAGAAGAAAAAAGAAGTAGAGAAAGAATACTTTTCTCAAGTACAGTCATGTATTTGCATTAAGAGGGGTGAGGACCTTCCTATGGAACTGTCTGAGGATACAGAAGTATGACTGAACTCATTGAGCCGACTGTTTGACCTCCTGGTACTTATCTCTCAATGAGAGAGGCTCTTCTTATCCCTCTAACAGAGCTGAGCCACACAGCTGGAGAACATTTGAGCTCTACAGTACTTCTCTGCTCTACTCTGAAGAGACCTTTGTAATCTGCACTTTCAAACCTTGCCACTACTTTAAAATAATAATGTGTGCGTGGTAGTTAGGAAGCCTGGCTACATCATTGTGATGTTTTTTGTGTCATTGCATCCTCAAACACCCCTAATTAATCCTGGAACATTTCCACTGTATACATTAAAATATAATTAGCAGATTCAAGGATACATTGGCTAAAAACAGGTTTGTGTGTATGGAAAAATTTGTATTTTTTATTCATGTAGCCTACAGTACTGTATATGTATACAGTATAGCAATGCCCATATACATGTGTGCAAATACATAGTATTCATATCCTATACATCTCATCTTTTTCAGGCCTTTGCCAGTGCACACTCACTTCCTCTCACACAGTACTAGTACAAGTAATCAACACGTCTTTTTAGTTTCCTCATCTGCTGACTGAAGGTGTGAGCAATTGTGTAGAAAATGGTTCCATGTCAGTCTCCAGCCATGTCCAAACAGAGGTGGCATGTGGACAGCCTTGTTTTATGAATGCAAATAAAAAAAAGATCAAAAAAGTTATCAAAACACTACTGACATCTGACAATTGCTCGTCTCAGGAAGCCTTTTCATTTCATCGCCCGGTATATTAAAAATTAATGGATTTTGCACAGGCGCCATATGCTGTCAAGATTGATGCTTCTCTCCCTGGAATGAAGTGCTACTTGTGTTGTAGGCTGGAGTATATGCATATAGATTGTGCTTTTCCTTTCCTCTCATCTCCTTTTGTCTCTCTATTGTCCTCTCTGTATCTTTCTCTTTACCCTTTATTGCCATCCCTCACCCTACTCTTTCTCTCCAGGCAAAGAATCAGTTGCCATGAAGTCTACTTTTCAAAAGTTTCTGCTTTTGTTTGGCAATAATGGGAATATTCTTTTTTAAGGAATTACTCTCCTGCTCCTGTGTCATGGTAAATATATATATATATATATATATTTTTATCTTATTGCCTGCTGGCAGCAGTAAGGGAAGCTTGCTAGTAGTAAGTGTTCAGAAAGCATGGACAGCTGCATCCAACGATTAAAGATGCCTGCTAGGCCGCTGGGTGCATTTCAAATGCAGAGTAATGTTCCAGGCAGCACAACAGAGAAGTTGTGCTTCTCATGGTCTCATTAGAAAAGCCTCAGAAGTGAGACCGGGTGTACAGACCGGGTGTACAAAATGTTGGCTTCGGCTTCTTAATATTGACTTAGAGTTTTTTTCATCATCTACTGTATGTCCCAGTTGTGTAAACTGAGGTAAAGAGGGAGTCTGTTTGGAATCAAAAGGTGCCATTTACTTTCATTTTTGCTGTAGATAATGAGCATTATACATCTGCACATCATTGAGAGAAAACAAATCTTAGCTTATAGCCACTTTTGGGATAAATGTGATTAAAGGGGTGATAGAATGCAAAACCGATTTTACCTTCTCATAGTTGAGAAACGACAGTTTCGTGGGTAAATAGGACATGCATAGAACCTTAAAATCCCATTGACACCTCTTTCCTCTGCAGATCTCACAATTTGAAACTGCTGCTGAAAACGGGCGAATCTCAACTAAGCTAAAAGTTGACGTCAACTCCTAGTCTTTGTCACGCCCCAACATTTGCATAGGCTAAGGCTACACCACTGACCTGAGGTCAGCTTAGTCTTCTGAATCTAGGTCACGCAGATCTCTGATATTACATCATTAAATTCACTTCTGAGACTTTTTTATGTGAGAAATCAACTATGTAGAGCTCAAATATGGGCTGTTTTACGAAAACTTATGGCTAATTGCAAATTTGGTAAGACAGTGTCGGACTTCAAGAGCTCCACAATCTGCCGTGACAGCAGGCGGCTGCTGGCTGGATTTGATGCCTTCCCTGTCGGCCTCTCCCCCTTCACAGACCCGCTGAGCTGGAGCTCTGTCAGGATCTCCCACATGAGCTGCACTCTGTACTTTAGAAAGAAGACAGTTTTTAAGTTTTTCAAGGATATTGTAAATGAACCACGTCATAAATGCAGTGTTCCAGCTTGTACAATGGAATACTGGCCCAGAGAAAAGTGTTTAGAACAAGTATATTGGACAATGGAGCGGGAGTTTGGATCTAACGCAGTGGCGCAGAGGACAGGCCTGCAGGGATTCACTCTCCGCTAAATTTCCCCACGCTGACTAGCTACAGGGTGAGTTGTGATTCTTTGGTGGAGGTTCCAAGGGTAACGTTACAACAACAATAGTTGTAATGAATGTCTCCGCTGTTTTAGGTGCGCTGCAGCCACGGCTGCGCCCGGGCATGTCTGGGCATGTCACAGAGTGTGTGTGTGTGTGTGTGTGTGTGTGTCTCTCTGTGTCTCTGTGTAGCTCTGTGTGTGTGTGTGTGTGTGTGTGTGTGTGTGTGTGTGTGTGTGTGTGTGTGTGTGTGTGTGTGTGTAGCTCCGTGTGTGTGTGTGTGTAGTTCTGTGTGTGTGTGTGTGTAGCTCTGTGTGTTTGTGTAGCTCTGTCTGTGTGTGTGTGTGTGTGTGTGTGTAGCTACGTGTCTTTGTGTAGCCCTGTGTGTGTGTGTGTGTGTGTGTGTGTGTGTGTGTGTGTGTGTGTGTGTGTGTGTGTGTGTGTGTGTGTGTGTGCGCGTGTAGCTCCCTGTCTGTGTGTGTGTATGTGGTTCACTCAACCAATCAGTGCACAGCTCATCTAAATATTCATGAGCATACCATATTTGGTAGAAAAGATGTCGTTCCAAATAGGGCCAAAACACAGGGATGCATAAGGACCCATAAAATATCAACCGGGACATTTTCCACCCAACGGATGTTATAAACCCTATTAGGAGACCTTAAGGAATAGTGTGAAATACCCTATATAATCATTCTATCACCCCTTTAAATACATTGGGAACTAAAAGGACACTTAGAAAGCACAGACCTCCACCAAGGCTTGCCCTATCTCACAATGTTAATGCAGTGTGACATTTCCCAGTCGGGAAGTCATTTTTCAGATCATTCCGACACCACATTAATGGTAACAAAAGTGAAAAATAATGTGTGTATCTGCGCTGTGATTCGGATCCGCTCCAAAATGTAATGGGTTCTTCCTTGGCCCATGCTACACCCTTCCTCAAAGTTTCAAGAAAATTGGGCCCGGATTTGTTTTCCATAATCCTGCTGACACACCGAAGCGAAAACACAACTTCCTTGGCGGAGGTAACAAAAAACAACATAAAGGCAAATGGAAGCATGTTCACATAAAATAAAAAAATATGCATACAACCTTCTCTTAGTGTGGGAATTAACCCACAGTGAGATGATTTCAGCTGGTAAAGTATTTTAAAGTAATGTATCATTTGAGCCTGTGTTCAGTCATCAGTCTAAGTCAGCATGGATAGTGGGATGAAGCAATACCCAGGATATCTGCACCTCCTTTTGTACGTGGCAATGTTAGCAGGTGCAACAGGGAGGCCAGACCTGGGATACCTAGTCAGCTGGTTTGCTAACATTCTAATGTTGTTTCAGGGTTAGGAACATAAAATATTAGCCGTCAGCATAAATTTCAACTTTTAAGCTAACTCAGAGTAACGTATGAGCAGGGACCAGGAGCCCTCAAATGCAAAAAGCTCCATAGTGTAATATTAATTATCACTATCAGCAGTATGAGCAACTCTTTTAAATTACAGGGAATCATTTGATTTGATATTTATAATAACAAATATTGCTTGATGGAGATACAAGTACATGGCACCCACTCAACCATTGCCCTGGGTGAGACTGTTTATACAGTAGTTCACCTGTTGTAGTACAACAGTAAGGTGTTGTGTTTTATTCCGAGTTGATATAATGTTAGAAATCAAAAATCCTCAAATTTGATGAAGAACAATATGTCAATATGCACAGTTCAATTCGTGTTGAATGTAGAAAGTGTAAAGTAACATAGTGAGGTCATTGTAAAACAATTTGCTTGGTATATCTGTTCAGCTGCATTTCTTAACCCCCATAAGTATTCCCTCTTCCTTTACACAACATCTTCAACTACTTAATAAGCCCTATTCTACTTCTAACTCATGTATAGTTTCTACCCAGCTAACAGAAGTAATTGGACCCCATCCCAGTGAAAACGACGTGCAGCCACACACTAAACCTCCCTACTGCTGGTCCCAATCTGATGTATGCAAGTGGATTATCCAGTATAGTGAGGTGGTAAATGGAATAATCGGAGGAGAACAAACATTCAAATTGTCAGTGTATCAGGCACGATGAAAGGATACAGGCTTCGTGTTTGTAAATGCATTACTTATACCACTAGAGCTGTCACATCCCTTTACCCAGGGGAGTGGGAGGGGAGCTTTAAACCTTCTGGTATGCATGATCAAAACCAGCACAGAACCAAAACTTGAAACTTGTGAGAAATTGCCTGTTGCGGCTTCAGTCCAAATATTTTAACTCCTTCTTTTTCTACATTAGAAATCTCTTCTCTAATGGCGAGGCCCAATCATAGAGCTCTGCAAAAAAAGTAATTTACATTAGAGCCCGACCGATGAAGGATTTCTTAAGGCCGATACTGATACAAATATTTGATGATTTTAAAATCCGATATTCCGATATATCGGGCGATATATATTTAAAAAAAAATCCAGAAATGCGTAACTTAAGATATGAAACTTAAAGTACTTTGAACAAAAAGACAATAACAAAAAATATCAGAGTGTTGCCAACAGGGACGTTGTAGAGTGCCCTCTGATGGACAAACTATGCAACGCCAACACTCATAACATGGTTGAAGGGTGTTTCGTCCGTTTTTATTTAATTTTTTTAATATTCAGTTATCAGAATCATTTGTCATTTGTCATTATAAATGATTCTGATGAATGAATATTTAAAAAAATTATAAATTATTATAAATGCTGATACCGAAATAAATGCCTAATATTGGCCTGCCGAATATATCGGACGGGCTCTAATTTACATCAGTGCCTTAAAATTAAAGAAATAACCTGCAATGGTCACTGTTAGAAATCTGTGGTTTATTTTGCCTGTCCAAGTGTCCCCATGTCCGTGTGTATTTCTCAGCAGACACATATCAACCGCTGCCAGGGTTTCTTCTTGACTTTTCAGAGTTTCGCACGACCGTGTCTAGAGCCACAGAGGGGTCTTTTGGCTTCATTTGCATGTAAAGTGGAGTGTGCTCTTCTGTGGGCGTGAGGTGCCTCCAGACAGCCCCTCCCCTGTGGCCTGCCAGACTTAACCAGCCAGCAGCCCTCACTCTTCCCTACCTTCTGGGGTGGGGCATGACAGCCCAGTGCGCAACATCTTAAGGTCCTGTCAATCTATTCACTGCCCTGACTGGGGTCAACCTTCTGAAGAGCAGTAGGTTGGCAAGGACAAACACGACCCATTTACAAAGACTCCCCTCAGCCAGACAGACAGAAGGCATGGATAAGATATTAAAAAGGCTCGCAGGGGGCTGCTGAGTATCACATGCAGGGATTGCAATGCTCCTGGCACTGTATAAGTATCCAATAAAACAAAAGTATGGGGAGCTAATAAACAAGTAGGGTAAAGAGACGGTGTGTAGACAAATGCACTGAGAGTGGCACTTTGTAAAAAAGTCGATGTTGATGGAGGTTGCTGGGCATTCGAGGAGAGTGTTGAAACCGTCTTATCAGAGTTAATAAAAGGAGAGGGTGTTGCTGGCTGACCCATCATCTCTCTTCTCATCAGTGTGGTCTCCAGGCTCACAGCAGTGGCTAGAGGAGTGGGACCTGGCTCCAAGATTGTGTTTAGATAATGGCCATCTCCAATCATAGATAATCTGGCCCCATCTTTTCTTCACAGACACAGCAGCAGACAAGGTCAGGGGGAAAAAGATTCCTGGCGAGGCGAGGAGGAGATAGGGATGGGGCGGCTCTGAGATGATTTACTGCTGAGATTCACTCAGCTGCCTCCATCACCCTCCGTTAACTTTCTCATCCTGTCGTCTCTTCCCCTCTCGCTCTTTTTGTCTTCCATCTCTCACTCTCTCGCATTCCTCCATGGGCCTTGCACTGAATCCTCACCTCTCTCACTATAGCGAGTCAGATATGTCTACTTTCCCTCATTTCTGCCCCTTTTGGATTGAAGCAAATCGCTCGGGTTTCAAGTAGAGATATAGTACGTGTCTGTTCCTGCACTGGCCACAGAGCGAGTGAGCAGAAGACCCATGCCTCAATTATGTCTCAGTATCTCTGAGTTGAAATCAGAGTTTGATAGAAATGGGCAGGAAAAAACGTGGTGTTAAGCGCATCAAATAAATGTGGACTTTGTGGGGAGAGGTCGGCTGACTCAAGGAACAGAAATAGATTTAAAGGCTGTGAAGCTCCCCTCCCATGCTCCATTCTTTCTTGATAATCCAAGGGAAAAATAAAATAAGACATGAGTCATTGTAATAGACAGCCAGAGAATCCGTTCTGTGATCCACAATGGCAGCCGAGCGGCAGGGTTGCTCTGGTTTTACTTCTCCTCCTGACACTCCCATATCCCCAGAGAGAGGACATCTCTCAGGGACACCGCGAACAAAAGAGGGGCTACTGGAGTCTCCAAATGGAGTAATGGGCCCTAATGCCTGCACAGGCACGTAATCTAGACCCCTGTACAAGTTCCCATGACAGATAATTGCTGATGTCTTGGTATTGATAAATGTGACTCCATTCTAGAGGTACAAATGTCTCGGTGCAGCCCTGGGTTTGACAATCTAGTGGCCCCACTGGGATTGGTGTACCTGACTGCTCCTCGGCCTTCCACAGATGAATCCCTTGCTACTTTCTCTCCTTTAGTCAGTCCTAGCTGGGCTGTCTATTTTCCTTTTAACCGCAGGCCTTCATAGTAAATCTCATTTCATTGTCAGCCGTGACTGTGGTTTACTTCCCTGGCCTGTCTGCTGACTTCCTGTTGCCATTAACGCTCAATATCTCTGTTGGGGCCTGTCTGCTTGGTCTTATTTCATTCTGTGTTGTGTCCTATCCTGTCCTCCAATATAGAAAGTTCATCTGACAGACTAGCAGTGGCTGTGCCAGGCTAAGAGCTCTCTGTATTTCATTCACACTGCCTGTTCATCTGCCGTCTCTTTCTGCTGAAAAAGGGGTAGTAATTGATATTGGGACCCATCCATCCTCCCCTCTTAAGTCCAGAGATCCAATTTATCTTGGTGAGAATGCCGATTGGCTCTCGCCCAGGCCTTGTCGGTCAGACTTTGCCTGTTTTTAGATGGCCGTTAATTAAAGTGCCGCCATGACAAAAATAAGATCTACACGGGTGTGTGTGTGTGGCATTAGAAATGGGCCATCTGATTCACACTTGACCACATAAATTAGCAAAGTGGCTCAATCTAATCTGACCTAGGCAGTCTAAATCACCACTCTGAAATGCAAGCACAGGGCAGACACAGACCGGTTCAATTAGATCCAATTCCACCAATGTAAATCTTTAACAGGCTTAATCTGCATTAACCTTAGTGATGTTATTCACAAATGGCTTGACAATGATCTAGTCAATCACCATGTCACTCAGACTAAAGATGGAAGGAGGAGGCTGTGCAAGAGAATCAGTGCAGTGTCAAACCACATTTGCCACATTTAAATAACACGATGAATGCCTGTGTGTGCAGGTTTACTTTTTAAAGAAGAACATTCTTTTAAAACAAATGGTCTAATTGAACTTGCATATACAGTATGCCAATAGAATTCAACTGGAATTCTCACATCACACATTGAATCACACAGAATCTGACTCAGATATCTTTAAGATGGTTCAACAATCTATACTATAAAACCCCAGTGTTATGACACAGTACTATTAATGAGGCAGACAGATATATAGGTAGATAGGTAAACAGGTGTAAATGTACTTAAGGCACATTTATAGTGAATACTGTACCTGTGTATGTGAGTTTTAGAGAAGTGAAACAATGGCTGTGTATAACAGTCTTAGTTGTGCACTTCTAGATAAAAACAGATACAGTACTGTGTATGAGAGATTCCAACAGATACTGTGTAAAAAGATTCCAAACTCCTTAAATAATGGTATGTCCCACTTTGAGAGACTTATGCTCTCTCTCTCTTCCCTTCAACCAGTGACTAATACATTTATACATTCAGTCAAATTGATACTGTCTCTCTCCAAGTTGTATCTCTGGGGTGTTTGTAAAAGTTTGTGTGTTTGTGCTTATCTGTGTCTATGAATGTTTGGGGTGTTTTCCACTGCCTCTTATCTGTAAGCAGACTTTACTATTACTCTATGGAGATCAAGAGATGGAGATCCTCTACTCTCCTATCTTTTCCATTCCCTCTCTCTCTTTTATTTTTCTCTCTTTATTTCCATTTCTCTCTGTCTTGTCTTTGAACTGCTCCCAGTGACTGTGAACCTGAGACAGCCCCTCTGCTGGCACAGATGGGAAGTCAATAGAAGCAAGTGACCTATATTACGAGCTACTCTACTAACTCCCAGTATGTCTCAAGTGAGAGCAGAATATTAAGGATTGCATTTGCACTGTTCCAGTGTATTTGTGTGTGTGTGTGTGTGTGTGTGTGTGTGTGTGTGTGTGTGTGTGTGTGTGTGTGTGTGTGTGTGTGTGTGTGTGTGTGTGTGTGTGTGTGTGTGTGTGTGTGTGAGTGTGTGTGTGTGTTTGTGTTTTAAGGGGGGTGTGCAACAGAGACCAGGAGAAGGTTAATTACCTCCTCGTCCTTCGCTGTCGGCTGGCTTCACCTGGATGGGCCGGTTCATCTGGAGAGAGAAGTAAAGAGAGAGAGAGAGAGAGAGAGAGAAGGAAGAGAAGGGAAATCCCAGGTTAGCATGACAACGATAAGAGCAACGGCTACAATATGTGAAGTGGGAAGAGAACAAGTGAAATGTGGCAGTGTTCCTGGCGTTAATGTCCTGAGTTTGTCCTGCTCTGTGAGCTAAACGCAAAAATCAAACAGTGATGATGCTGTAAAAGAGATAAAGCTGTTCAGTGCGCCATGCCAACGTGTTTAATTAATCCAGGGCACTGCCTCTAGAGATGCCTGAATTCCCCTCACAGTTCAGCAGAATTAGCACTTTTCAATGACGGAGCCACACTGGGTGTCAGATGGCACTTAGAGATTAATGCCATTACATCAGCCACTCCCAGCCCCACAGGGAGAGGTCCTTTCAGGCTGGCCCTTGCTCTTCCTTTCCCCTCCTGGCTCAGACTTTTTTTTTTTTTTTTTCCCAGTCACCCCCTCTTTTTTCCTCCCCCCCCCCCCTTCCCCCCCCCTCTTTTCCCCCCTCCCCCCCCCCCCCCCCCCCCCCCCCCCCCCCCCCCCCCCCCCCCCCCCCCCCCCCCCCCCCCCCCCCCCCCCCCCCACAAAAGCCCACCCTGCCCCAGCCTGCTTCTTCTGGAAGCTATTGAGAGCCACCAAAAAGCGTAGCAGTGAAACAGCTTGGTAAAGGTTAACAGTAGGGAATCGATAAACAACCTTTGAAGAACCATTTTATAGTGAGGTGAAAGCAAAAACATCGCCAAGCTAACATAAAAAAACCTTTTAAAAACTGCATGCCGTGAATAAAAACTCCCCTGGCGCTTGTTCCTCCCCTGTCTACGGTTTCATTTTTTCTCACTCCCTGGAGTTTCAATATGAAAACAGAAAAACACTCGAACTTGTGCCTTCTCTGAAACAGGAATAGTATCCCCTCTTTCCTTTGTGAAAAGGGTAGGTGTAAAGAGCCACCTTTGAGGACCCTTGCTCATTGAGGCTACCCACGCGTGTCATATTTGGCATTGTGTTTTATATTCGGCATGGTGTTTTTTCTGGCTTCAGTCAGCAGTGGGCCTATCTTTTCTAACTAGGCCATGCGGACAGGTCCAACATGTAAGTGCCAGTGAATGGCACACGGTACTGCCCCCTCAGATCAGTCAGCTAGGGCAGCACAGTGGGTGTTGGGCCCTCAGGCAACGCAGCACTTGACAGCAGTTGACCGCGGCCAAATATAGACCTAAGACTTGTATAGACAAGCGTATACATGGTGAGACCCTGGGGACGTAATGTACTTGCCTAGCAATATGCTGTGACACTGGAACAAAGCTTAGAGAGATGACGGAGGCATCACAAAGACAAGCGAATGAAGCCGCACACACATACAAAGATACTCAGACCGGCACTCACACCCATACAAATGGACCTGCACACACACACACACACACACACACACACACACACACAAATGTGTGTGAAAACAAGAAGCAAAGAGGTAAATATACATCTTCTATTGTCATTTTTCCTAAGGTGGACAACGTTGGAAGTGTTTGACTTTGCAGACACTACCAAGCAAAAGCGATACTGTAAGTCGTCACTAAATTCCATTACTGTATGTTCTCAAGGGGGAAGGACTCCAGATGTTTGAACTGAAGCTCTGGGAGAATGATATAGTCCAGTGTTTAGTGTGGTTTAAGGGCTGAAGGGGCCTTTAGCATCATTACTATCATCTTTGTATGGCCTTGAAATATAATTATTCTATTTCCGGCTGGATAACAGCCATTGATATTCCACAGAATATCTTGACATGTGAGTCTTAGGTCAAGTTCAGGTAGGGTGAAGCATGCAGTATGCAGTGGAGAGTATTAAGGTCAGTTGGAGCATTGTAAGCAGTTTGTTCTGTGTACATATTGTAAGTGTGTGTGCGTGAGTGTGTCCTGACAGCAGCTCAGGTTGGGGGCAGAATTTGTCTCACATAAGAGGTTTAGAGTAGCCTGAAGTCTCAAGATTCCTGTCCGGTGATCAGTCAGCTTCCAGGTCTTAAACGGCAGCGATTGGTCAAGAGGCTTCATTAGTAGCCCCTGAGCCACTGCAGCAACAAGAGTCATTAGACAACCCAAAAGTACACTTGGGGTTGCTAGGAAACCGAGTGGAGGTGGCCAGCAGGCAAGCAAGGCAAGCTGGCCGTTGGTCTGTGGGCTGTTAGCCAATCAATTGGCACTCCTTTCTCTCTTATTTTTCTTTTCTTTACTTGGTCCAAGGAGGTCATAGTGAGAGGGGAGGAAAAAAAAAGAAAAGATTTCTCAACTCCCACCTTCCAGCATGTCCCACTTTCATGTCCCTTTTTAGTGACTGTGACAATGAGTTTTCAGAGCGAGTCTGCTGCAACGTCTGCTCCAGCTTCCTGCCAAATTATGGAGTTCTGCTTGATGCCAAACTATGGAGTTGTGAGTAGCGCTCACATGCATATGGCGGCAGTAAGTTATGTCTGCTTCTCTGAGCTACTTTATAGTGTCTTTATATCTCTACATATATTGTCTTGTGCAAACAGAAGACGTGTTTCTAGTACACGTGCTTACTGCACAGAAATCTTAAAGTTCACTTCACTTTTATTCTCTCTCTCTTACTCTCTATCTCACTGTCACACACACACACACATATACACACACAGAGGCACAAAAAGTCTAGGGGCTCAATAACAGCAGGTGGCTTAGGTGACATTTTAATCCCTTATTACTGAGTGCAGGATTAGCCAACAGATCAAGGCAGAGTTAATTATATGAATTCATCAGAGGCTGGGCGAAGAGGCAGCCTGCTTTCCCCTAGGGCAAGGACCCACCCGCACCCCACCACCCAACCTTTTGCCTACACACATACATTCACCCACACTAAGGAAAAGGACAAGGAAAAGTGACATTCTGTGTGTCTGAAGGGGCTTGCTAGTTCCTTCCTTTCTTCCTTCCGTTCTGCCTTCCTAGCATTGCAGCGGCAGAAAGCTAAGATAACACATACAGTGGAGCCTCCAGAGATGCTGTAAGACAAATGACATCTACTACCTTCCCGTCGGGCCCCGCAAAATGAACGGCATAGACATTGGAAAGGAGGACTACAGGGTTTTTCATCCTATAGACGTGTGGCTGCCGAGGCTGAAAGGAGTTCAACACCCCCCCATCTTGCTTTATCTTTGTCTCTCTCTGCCCCTTTGGCCTCCAAAACCAATATGCTTCCCACCACAGCCCCTTAATGGGTTGATCAATGCTGACAAATAGGCAGCTCATGCTGTCTTGCCTGGGAACTCACAGCCCTGTGCCTGTGTGCTGCTGCACTTAGAGAGGCCATCTCTCTTTCTCCTCATCTCTCTCTTTTTCTGTCTTTCTCTTTCTTTCCCTCACATTTTTTTCCCTCTCCATACTTTCCCCTCCTTCATGCTCTATTTCCTTTATGTCTATACATTCATTTTTTTTTCTTTGCTGTAATCTCCAGAGGCAAATCTATATTTTTCATTCTGTTATGATGAATAAAAGTCAGCTGAAGTCACGGAGGGGTGGAAAACCAACAGTGTGGAAGACAAGAACTTGCTTACATTTTCTAGTGAAGGACTGTGTGTAAGTTTCTGAGCGTATGTCCGTCTGTGTTTGTGTGTGCATGCATTTCATTCTATCTATCTTTGGCTTGTCGGTCTGATTGATAACATTGCAGTGGAGAGACAAGGACACCGCTGGCCTTTGACCATGCTTTGTGAATACCACTGCTCACAAAGCAAGCACTGATACTTTTCCTCCAGTTGAGTCACTTTGGCTGTAACTCTTACACTTTTTTTTCTTTTTAGATGCCTAGCATTATCCCGTGTGAAGATGGACTTTTTAGTGATACAGAGATGAATCGGACAGAATAAATTACACTTGTGAGAAGATCCTGATTTTTAAATTTGAATGCATTCATTTTTCTAACTCCATGTCAATTGTTAACTTCTTTCTCATTTAAAGAAGGCTGGAACAGTTAGTATTTCTCAATTTTAGGGACATGCTAATCAAATATGATTACTTAGTAATATGTATGCCATAACAATTTGTGAATCAGACAGATCCAACTACCGGAGACACACAGATAATTTTGGTGTCTTCTGAGTAGATATTTGGTAAAGTGAGCACTGGGCTAAACCCACAAAAAGTGCTGCTCGTCCAATAAATATCATGTCACTCAGAAAGAGAGCAAGCTACATGCATTCAATATAAAATAAAAAAAATCTATTTAATTGTCTAAAAAGGCTGCAATTAAAATTAGCTTTGCCATATTGGGCCTTATTTTAAGTAGACATTTATAACAATCCGCAAGTGTTGTGACTCACGCACATGACGCTCAAAGAAGGCATATCCAGGCACACCTGCTATTTTTGTTCCTCAGTGAGCATCCACACTCGACAGGCTTGTCATGTGAAGTGGGATATTACGATGAATCATTACGTTCTTAGCCAGTCACATTACTCATCTCATAACTTTGAAACAGATGTGTCAATCACAGTGGCACGTGTCACCAAAGGGAAGAGTCAAGATCAGTTTGTCGAAATTAAACAATATTCTTTTCCATTAGGTGCACAATGGCAAAGGCACACATACAGTTTGTCTCCACAAGTTGGGTGCCAAAGGCTGTTGAACTTAATTAATGTTAGTGGGGAAACTATATGCCTGGTAACCAATTTTTCCATCTTTATTAATGCATAGTTTTACTGTGAAAGAAACACTGATTCATCGTATAACCATATATAACCATAAATAGTCACATTGTCATTCTGGTTGCCTTTAGTTTGTCCTACTGAGGAAATTAATAAAGTTAGATTAATTTAGTTTTGGCTGCATATACATGCAACAACAAAGCCACTACTGCCAAAACTGTTATTAAGCATTATTCTTTTTGAGCCCTGCTAAAACCTCACAATTCCCCAAATAATCCTGTTTACATGACTTCCCCTAGAGAATTGTTGAATTATTGTTTCTACTTCCAATACAACTAACTTGTATGCCACTGTCAAATTTTACTGAAACAGGTACACCAATGTTTGTGCTCTACCATCTATTGTTGTTCACCACAGCTACAGATAAAGCTCTAATGCAACATAAAATGCAATGAAACATAGAATACAGTACTACGTTTGCAAGACCTGTTGAAAGGGAGGCACTGCTACATGCTGCTATTTCCAGATACTGTTTAGTTTTCAAGTCATCAGGTACCATTCTCTTGATAAGCCATCCATTGTTTGATGACTCTCATTATCATTCTGTGATTTCACCATCAGTGAATTAATTGGAGCTGTTGATGCCATTTACAACCTTTTAAGCTCAATTAAAGATGTTTAATGCAGACTGACTTTTCTTGAAGAGGCAACAAAGAGCCAGTGGCCGTGGCTGAGACAGAGAAGCCTCAGTCCAAAAGTAGATATAAAGATGATCAGACCCTGACCTTTGACCAATATAAAGCCACTATAAGTGCCCTGACCTCTGTGATTATTATCAGTGCATTGGAGGTTTAAGTAATTAAGAGTATTCTGTTTTATTGAATGGAATTGGCATTTTTGTCAATAGTCATTTTAAAGTGTCTTGATGCGCTTGTAATTAGTTTAACTGTCCATGATTTGATCCTTGAATACATTAAGGATCTATTCAGGTAATATTGCAAAAAAAAAAAATAATTCCAGCATTTTGAAATGATCTCTCTGTAGACCTGTCTCACTGGCAAGCAAGCTCCCAAATCCTGCACAGCCTGTACTGCACCAGCCCAAATTACTCCTTCCATCACCCATCGTTCACACGTCAGGATATCCTACCCCTCATTTCTGTGTGGAAGAGAAACAGGACCAGCACAGCGGGAATGAGTCGTTCTCTCAAATTGGTGTGCGAGTTCACAGCAGCCTCCCTGTGAGGCCAGCAAGTCAGGTGAGGTTAGGCCTGCAGTGTGTGAGGAGGAGATGGGTTAGAGGGATCACACAATGCCTGTCTCCCTCGAAAACACATGAAGGAAGGCTGTGTCTGCCTCACTGGGAGGAAGAGTGAGAAGGGCCGCTGACAGCTCAGCAGAGGGTGGCTGGCTGTAAAATGTGGCCTATTTTTTAGTTTTAAGCCTGAGCTCCTTTTTAAAGACTAGGTACTGGGCATAGGTTTTGGGAAGGGGAAGGGGGGAAGCAACAGCAAAAGAATGTTGCTCGTAACCAGCTAACAGTTTTCCCTGGTGTGATGCTGCAGCGTCATAGGGAAACATCTGTGTGTGTGTGTGTGTGTGTGTGTGTGTGTGTGTGTGTGTGTGTGTGTGTGTGTGTGTGTGTGTGTGTGTGTGTGTGTGTGTGTGTGTGTGTGTGTGTGTGTGTGTGTGTTTTGTCTTTGTAATCTCGGTCCCGTTCTCCATAATTATCTGGCAATTGATTCCCCCTGGAGAAGGATTTTGGCTTTTAATTTATCTCTATGAATCCGGTATTGGCTCTTTGGTCCTCTGAGAGGCCATCTGAACCAATATATACCGCCCCACCATGCTTGGCCCAGTCCAACCCAGTCTAGTCTTGAAGATTGTAGCCTGCCCTGCATTCATAACAGCCCTATTCTCCCTTTCTATTTTTATTATTACTCTACCGGTGCCCAGCAGGCCTTCTCTCGAGGTGGGACAGAGGCAGACTGAAACAGAAAGTGGATGAGAAATCGAGCCATCATGTTATCCTCTGCTCCATAAAGCCTCTGTTCTCCTCTGACTATAGATGGATTGCTGTGTAGATCACTGCAACCAATGGCCAGTGCACTATATTACATTTATTGCCCTTTTTTTTTCCTTTCTCCCTTCCTCTTCTTCCCGTGGATATGAGAGGGGGTGGAAAGAAGGGCAGGGGGAGTCGGTGTAGAGGTGCAACAGGGGGAAGAGGGGGGTGACGATTCGACACAGTGAGACAAGACTAACAAATTAGTCAAAGTGACAGGGAGTTTTATGAGGTCTGCTCTTGTGAGGCGTCTGCTGCTCTTTCTTCTCTCTCCCTGTCTCTCTCTCTTTCTCTGGGCCACAGGGACACACAGACTGTGTGTGTGTGTGTGTGTGTGTGTGTGTGTGTGTGTGTGTGAGAGTGAGATCTTTGCAAAAACAAAACAATTAAAGTGCATAATAGAATACACACCGCGGATGAGATCATCACCGCATTTTTTAAATTTATTTTATTTTTTATTTTTTTGCCTGTGAAAGTTACAGGAGTGCATATGCACTCTCGCTCTAACTTTCGCTAATCTCGTAACGGGGGTTGTGGTTAACCGCCATATCGCAACGATACGTTCCTTCTTCACCGCGGTAAGAAAAAAATCCATACCGTCACAGCCTTACTGCCAATGCATACATCCAAACACAGAAGTTTAAATGCCCAGACTCAAGCTCTGTACACAAACAAAAAGCCAGAGCATGACTTGCAACAATAACCCGGTGCCTCCCCAGGAGCATCTATCACTCTGCAAGGCCACAGTACAAATGTTTCTGAGCCAGGCCGGAAAAACAGCTAAAGTGGCTCACTGTATAAAGAGTAGTGGGAGAATAATAATAAGTGGAGGGTAATGACACACCATGCATCTGTCAGATTTATGAGTGTATAGCCTGCTCTGCTCCTCTCATACACCTGCCGGGCCGCGGCTGTGCTCCAGCCCATACACACCACAATGCTGATGAGAGGAGTCAGCGGTGAGCAATCGTAGAGCACAGAGCGAAGGGGAGAATGGACCTGGACTCGTTCTGCTGTGGGCAATGACAACATCCAACAATTGAGCACTAAAGTCCCAGTCACACACACACGCGCCAAAATGGTCTGCAAAAATACATAGAATCACAGAGAGCTATTTAACAAACAGGTAGCCAGGATGGTGGACACAGTATGGGGCTCAGAGACAAGAGCATGTGATCCATATAC
Source organism: Perca fluviatilis (assembly GCF_010015445.1). Lineage (NCBI taxonomy): Eukaryota > Metazoa > Chordata > Actinopteri > Perciformes > Percidae > Perca > Perca fluviatilis. The sequence continues at coordinate 35,306,387 of NC_053114.1, read as the reverse complement.
AAAGTATTTGAATATATAGATATACTAAGATATATGTTTTTATTTAAATATAATTATGCTTAAAAACATATGGCAGCATTGTGCAGTGTTACCTAAAGTGTTAATTATGTTCCTAGAAGATGCCACAGTGCTTCAATTTCAATAGAGCACTTTTTTCCAGCAGACGGCATATTCTGCTTCCAGGTTAGCTTCTGTTCTACTGTAAAATCTAGCATTGCACTAGGGAGGAGAAAAACATTGTAATGTAAGCAATGCACATGTATTAATGTAAATACATTTGTATTGTTTACAATGGAAATGTGATAATTAGAGTTGGTATAATGCAGCCAGAGGCTGATGACTGGTCCTTAAACAGCATATTGTTTATATAGAGTTTATCTCTGGTCAGGACATGTGTGGCTGATTGTGTTGTATACATATTGAGAATAGACTTCTTTGTCTGTCCATGGTGGGTTAAGTTTCACATTTGGAGACTATACATTGTGGTCACTGATCAAGGGTTGGATGAGTTTGTCCATGTGCTTACTTTAATTGTAAGTAAAGTAATGTTTAAAATTGTTAATTCAATGTTTTAAATTGAGATTTGTCTTATATTTTCACTAATACATGTTGGACTCAACAGACCATACACACTCCAAACCAGCATTGGGTTTTACCATCACAATCATATTCACATACAGTTTTTACACTCAAATAAAAACATCTGTAACCACAGAAAGACAACCTGTGCCTCAGATGAGATCGACGCTGTATGATCTTAGAATTCCCAGCAGGAAGTGACTTACAGTAAATGTGCACGCATTACGTGACTTACAGTAAATGTCCACGCATTACACGTGTCAGACACACATTGCGTAGGTAATGTTGGGTTAATAATGTAGACATGAGGATGGCACCACATTGACATTTTTCTCTTTTGTAGCAGCAGCATGTGAACATTGCCTGAAAATAGCAGAACCAGGTGGCATACCATGTAAAGCAAGTCAAACAGGTGCCATAGTTAGAGGTTATTAAAATAAAATTTAAAAAAGCAACCTCAAAAGCAGAAACATATCTCCAATGCACATATCTCCATCTGTGCTGCTTTTTTTCACAGACCAAGGTACTTTTGGTCAAGTTAGTGGTAACAGTCAGATGCAACACACACATTCTCAAAGATAATAGAGTTTTCTTTGTTTTGGGCTGTGTTGCGTTCTGTCTGAAATGCATTTTCACTTGAATATGATTAGGTGTTTTTGGAGAATATTTTTGTCTTAGAAGTGTTTTTTGCCATCACCACTGGTTATGTCTTAGTTTTAGATCTCTCCAGGGAGCCAAAAAATCATCTTAACATCTTAACAGATGAACATTTCATGCGTCAGGCTATTGATTCTATGAGGTTTAAGATAAAATCCCATTATATCCTCTCACACACACAGGCTGCTGACAGTATAAGGTACGTATTACATACATCATGCACATGACAACACACACAAAAGAACAATAGATTCAAAACACACACTCAGTGGCTGCTGATAGTAAGGCACGAGAATGAAGACCCTCATGAAACAAACACTATCATAGTTAAATTGTCTCATAAATACACACAGGACAGAACAAACACAGAAATAAAATAATAATAATAATGGAATAGAAGATGTATTGTTGCAATGAGCATTAGAAGACTGTAATTACACAAACAAATGCAGTCATGTGGATAACAAAGCACATGGAGACATACACACTAATGCATACTTGCTCAGTTGCAAACACATGCATACATTTATACACATTCACACATGCTGGCAAACTTGTGCAGAGATGCCTTTAGACACTCTAGCACACACACAGAAGCACACAGCCCTGCAAGTGTGTTCCAAGACGCCGTTAGCACAGAAGGCTGTTTGTGAAAATGATCACATCAATCGAAGTGATAGATAAAAGACTGGGAGCAATTGATAAAGTGCCACAATTATTTGGAAGATGAATGGCTGAATTTGCTTTTGAAATTGGACTGGATCTCAGTGCAATGGAACAGAACTCATCATCATCAATGAGCCTGCCATTAGATTGCTTTCTGTCACAGCCCAATATCAGCCCGGACAATTGGATCCATCTGCCAAATGGGATCAAATAGACCTACTCACACAACATCACAGGTGATGTATAGTGACCATGTGTAAAACATATTACATTGCAAATACACAATACATCATTGTGTATGTTGTTGTGTGTGCTTTGGTAAACTGTTTGCCATCACGGGGATGAGTACGCTCAATAGAAATGATTTGAGATACATTAAAGGAACACAAGTACGACATAGAGGGAAATGATAGCACTAGTTATGCAAGTCGAAAAAAAAAAACATGATGCTTAAATGCCAGAAATTAACCCATCAATTCATATACTGTGCGTTAGATGATTGTAAAGAAAATGTAGTGTTAATAGCTTGAGATAGATGTGAAGTTAAAGGTGGGTTTAAGCAGTAGAGAGAGAATAATGATTTTTCTCACATCTTCCAATAACACTAGGATATTTTTCTTTTATTATTATTATGTAAAAGAATATTTGCAAAGTTGCAACTCATAAAACTTGCACTATCGTATCACATAATTTATTTAAGCCTATAAATCCTTTGGCTTTTGCAGTTATATGCCTCATAATGATGCATTGGTTAACACGGTCTGAATATTTGAGCTGCATAAAAATGGTAATAGATTAAACCAGGGGAGTGTATGGACCTGCAGAGTGTGTGTGTGTGTGTGTGTGTGTGTGTGTGTGTGTGTGTGTGTGTGTGTGTGTGTGTGTGTGTGTGTGTGTGTGTGTGTGTGTGTGTGTGAGCGAGCGGAGCTATCAGTAAAGAAGTATTACTGCAGCTTACACAGGCCTTAGCAAACAGAAGGGAGCATCAGAATGCACTGTATCTTCGCCTGCATACACATGCACAAATCAACAGAAGAGGGACAAACACAGCAGGGGTGTGGAGAGAAACACTAAGTAATGTATTGCGCTGGGAGGGAGGTGACAAGGGTCTGACGATTCAGAGGAAGCGTGTAAATGGGCCGCTATTAAAAGAGAGGAAGGCTGAGAAAACATATTTTCACCTAAAATTAGTTATTTACCTTTTCTGCCTTTAGTGTCTGGGGGCATCTATGGCATCTACTAAATTCCCATACACTATAAATCACACACACATCTGCTTCTACTTATAAATGTTATTATTTAGACTTGCATTATCTCCTGAATCTTCGGTATTTTTTATTCATATACTGTATATACTTTATTGTTGCTCCATAATGACCTAATTACAAAAAGACATTCTATTGTAGTATTATTTATTTATATATACACATATATATACACATATATATATTGTGAGTTAGTCTAGTGTCGTGGAGTAGCTAAGGTAAATGATGACTATCTCTGTCTAAAGCAGTGACAGGCAAAACTTAACAGGAATGTAATTAAACTTTTCCTACGCCTACACTGTACCTATTTCTACCCGTGTTTGCAATAAAATGAGCTTCTTTCTGCTAGTCTGTCAGAGAGTATGTGTACACTGCATCCTGATGTACCCTTCACCATCACATCTTTTTTTAACTCTCATTGTCTCTGTCAAACTCAAGCACAGAAAAATGCATGCATGCACACACACACACACACACACACACACACACACACACACACACACACACACACACACACACACACACACACACACACACACACACACAGACATGTATGCATGTGCAAATGCACTCAGAGCCCCACATACACACATTGTTCCTGTGTGGTCAGTGTCTGGGGGAGCTCTGCAGGGACCTGTGCTGTCAGAAAGCAGACCAAAGATTGTCCCTGGTCCCTGCTCCACCTGCTGTGACAGCTAATTAGGCCTGGCCACAAAGGCTGGCCTGTCTGGGTGCTGGAGTGGGTGTCGTGGCATGGCATGGCATAGCATGGCATGGGGATAACTTGGCCAGCTGATGAGGTGCCCTGCCATGTTGTCCGGGGACATGCTTAACCCGGTAACACCCACGGCCACAGTGGTGTGTTTGCGTCTTAGTTAGGCTCCCCTTCAGTCATTAATTACACTCACACACTTCTATTAGTCCTCCATTTAGGCTAATCAACAAGCAGGGCCCTCCGCTGACATCATTAGCTCTCATAACAAGCAGCATCATTTGGGGAGGAGCCCTTCAGAGCCGGTTGTGAACATTAACCCTTCCTTGGCAGTAATGAACCACCCTTATCTGGTGATGCACCTCCAGGCCTTTTGTCCTGCTCCTGTTGTCCGACACCCCCCAGCATGTTCTTCTTGCAGCGCTGTCATTAGGAGACAGCAGCAGCTAGTGCCAAAGCTGTGGTCGCTCCAGGCAGACAAGGAAGCTTAAATAGCATTGCAGGAAGTTAACACTGCAAGGGGGGGGGCAGTGTATTTTTGGGAGGGTTGGGGATCAAAGGCGCTGAGGAAATGGGATGAGACAGGGCAGTCTGAGCCCTTTGGGTGTGTGTGTTTCTTTGAGTGTGTGTGACTCATATTAGATATGAGGAAAGGAAAGAAACACAGGTTGGAGATGGTGACAGGGAGCTCAGCCGCTTGCCTGGACCAGCAGGGAGTATGGGAAGGGAGACCGGCCCCCTGAGCGACTGCAGAACCTCCTGGGGTTTGAGCTGCTGTTTGGACGCAACATCATAAACACACACACACACACACACACACACACACACACACACATAAATACACAGACTGAGTTCAAATGTGCTAGTTGTCCTCAAGGAGTAAACATGCCTAACTTAAAAGTGTTTGTTATCACTTTTTTAATGCCACACTCATACCTCTCTCTCTCTCACACACACACACACACACACACACACACACACACACACACACACACACACACACACACACACAGGCACGTAAACGCACAAACACCTAGTCCTACCTTTCATGCTGCTGCACAAATGCACACACATATGACCCTTCCATCTAGGGCTGGGACGATTCGTCGACACAGTCGACATCGATTACATAAATGCGTCGACACAAATAATTTGCGTCCACGCGTCACTAAATAAAATAAATAAATAAAACTTGCGTGCAAATAAATTAATGTAATGCGGAGCTAATGTAATGTGGAACTACTGCTAGATACGCGGGTTCTAGGGACACCTAAACTGTAGCTCCGCCTTAGCTCTGAAGCTATACGAGCTCCTCCGCCTACATGCAGTTTTTTGTTAGGTCGATGATCCAGTGAGTGAGTCAGAGATAGCAGCACGAAAAGACGAGTATGGCGAGTGGTGGCAACCCACAAGAGTCCCCCCCGGCCTCTTTAAGAGCGCAAGTTTGGGAAAACTTCGAGACTGTATGGCTGCAGCCTGGAGCCTCCTGTTTCATGTCCTCTCGTCTTGAACGAGACAATAAAACTGTCCAACTTCTCCTTTAGATACAAATAATTAAAGTTAAGTTAAAGGGAAAAGAGCTTGGATGTTAAACAAGAGCTTATTTATTATTTTACCTACTGTTAAAAAAAGCAAATACAGGCTACTCTTTTTGCACTTGCTCTGTTTACTTTAAAGTGATGGTTCGGAGTAATTTACCCTAGGGTCCTTTGCACCACGACCTCGAGCCAAACACCCCCCCAGAAGCTTTTTTCACCTGGGTCTAACATTGGGCGTTAGTTAGAGCGTTAGCTACTGAATAGCTAGCGCGGGGCTTGACGTTAAATCTTTCTTAAATGACTAATAATGCCCGAAATGATACCAAAGGTCTACACTAGTACATATAGGTTATGTACTCATAAAACAATGGATTGGAAAGTTTGTAAGTACACCAGAAGTTTATGTAAATAACACTTGCCTGCTGGCTTCTGCTCTCTGCTGCTGTTGTTGCTGCTGTGAGTCTAACTGCAGGTAGCAGCAGAGAGCAGAAGAGAGCAGGCAAGTGTTCATAAACTTCTGGTGTACTTACAAACTTTTATGAGAGCATAACCTATTTGTACTAGTGTAGACCTTTGGTATCATTTCGGGCATTATTAGTCATTTAAGAGATACAAACGTGGGTCCATTAGCCCCGCGCTAAGCTATTCAGCGGCTAACGCTACTCTAAAAAGCTCAAAAAGCTTCTGGGGGGTGTTCGAGGCCGTGGTGCAAAGGACCCTAGGGTAAATTACTCCGAACCATCACTTTAAGTTTATATTTTTGTATTCCTCCTGAAAGTGACTTTATTTTGTGGTTGGATTGATAGCCTACATCTGGCTTCAGGTTGCACTACAAATTAATTTTACTTGAACAGTGCAGTGTTAAACAATTTTAATAAATAGAGATTTGAACCTTATTGAAATTTGTGTTGTGTAAATTGTTAATAATTGAGCAATGGGAAAATAATCGCTAATTGAAAAATTAATCGTTAGATTAGTCGACATAATCGAAATCGAAATAATTATCGAAAATAATTGTTTGGGACAGCCCTACTTGCATCATAAATGTACATGTTTGTGTGCACATATGTACGTTGTCTGTGATCCAGAATACCTCTTACAGATGCATGCATGCATGCACACACATGCTTCTGCACAACTATGCGGCAGCTGGTACTAGTCACCCTCCACATATTGCCATCTTTCACATACAGTAGATTCACACCTGAACACACAGCTAACTCATGTTATCCAACTTGCAAATGTGTATTTGTATGTAATTAATGCCACCTCCCACACAGATGCACTGTTTTACACTTAATGTGACTTAATCCTCATAAGTCAGGCAAAAGTCACTAATGTATGTGCGTCTGCATGTAAGGTGAATCACCACCTTGGATGTGTTTGTGACGTTGACTATTATAATAATAATAATAATAATAATGAATTTATATAGCGCTTTTCACGAACTCAAAGTCGCTTTACAGGGCAGGTAGATAATAAGATAAGATTCAGGCACAGATGAAAAGGGAAGGGGCGTGGGGCTACGGATAGTCAGTGGTGAAGAGATGGGTCTTGAGGCGAGACTGGAAGATGGTGAGGGACTCAGAGGTGCGGTCTCTTCGGGGAGGGAGTTCCAGAGCCTGGGAGCTGCCCTGGAGAAGGCTCTGTCCCCAAAACTGCGAAGGTTGGACTTGTGGATACAGAGGAGACCGGCTGATGGATGGATCTGAGGGACCGTGAGGGTTGGTACGGGGAGAGGAGGTCAGTGAGGTATGAGGGGGCCAGATGGTGGAGGGCTTTGTAGGTGAGGACCAGGATTTTGTAGGTGATCCGGTGGGAGATAGGAAGGCGTAAGTGTCCATGTCGTAGGCATAATTTAGCTTCCATATTACTGTTCACATTCATTTACCTTCCAGCTTATGTCTTATGTGTTCCATTTGCTTGCTGCAACTGCATCAAACTGTCTAATACACTGTTTTCTGTAACTAGCTTGTGTAAAGCCATGGACAGTGCTGCTCTGGGCAATTTGGATGTGGTCAAAGTTGTAAATTTCCAGATCATTACACACATAAAAAAAACCACAGGCAACCGTATCAAGATCATTTCATGCAAGCCGTGTGGGCGAGTTGTTGGCAACGCAGAGCCAAATAAAGACACCAATGCATATGCATTATGGACACAGAAGCAGGAAGCAATACATACTTACTGTACTGTATGTGCTTGGCAAGCAGCTTGCATTATAATGAATGGGGCACCGTAATACGTAATCCATTGTTAAATAAATCCATGGTAACTAATCACCTGTGTATCTGGGAGCAAAGAACTTAACAATCGTAGCCAGCTTTAAGGACCACAGACCAGGTTCAATAATTTACCAGATGAGAGCCATGGACCACGCTAAAAGTAAGCAGGCCAAGAAAAGTACAACAAAGTCAGAGAAACCTTCATTAGACTCATGTGCGCGGCTTCAAGTTGATTCGGAATGCACAATCCTAGCCAATTACTGCATCCCAAACTTTTGCTCAGGGCAATGTGTAGCCCTCTCTGTTCTTTACTTATTAATCCCTGGCAGGCCTGCTGTATATTGTCCTGATTGGCTGTTCATTGTGAAAAATGCGTGTCATCCTCTGTCTCACTCACCTACCTTGTAACCATTGCTGACCAATAACTGAATTTTCCTGTATTCTACAGTAAGCTGTAATTTAGAAGGGTATACATATGTCGCTGCTCTCTGTGGGCTATTGAGGCAGAACCGTGAAAACCAAGGCTTCAAAGTTGTCACTGAATAATGTGGCCGTGTTGGTCAATGCTATGTGATACACAAGCTGCGGTGCAACTTTGAAGTGCAAGACATTTTAAAGATGTTGCTAATGGCAAAAAAGCTGAACTTTTCCTCCTGCCACAGAATATTATCAGAGTAAACGCTCAAACTTCAGAAAAGGAAACAGTGGTGCACTGTGTACAATACTGAAATATGTTAGTGTACCTATGTTTGTTTGTTTGTTTGTGTGTGTGTGTTTTTTTTTATTCATTTGTTGGTTCTTTTTGCTCATTTGCAAACCCACAACAAACAAGCATATGCACACATTCAATCATGCGTGCACACATGTAATTTGTGTCAAGAGAGGTTGGTATGAAAAGGGTTAACACACTATTTTCTAGCTCTTATCGGCACTTGTAAAAGGATAAGGAGAGGAAAAGTGGGAGATAGAGGGAGGGGGGAGCGAGAAAATGCCATTTGGGGGGAGAGCCAAGTGGGTCTGCTAAACGAGTGGATTCTTATGCAAATACATGCTAATTTATGCGCACAAGGCAGTGGCAGTGCCCGAGGCTGCTTTGATTGGCAGTTGCAGGTCTGTGTGTGCTGAGGAGGGACGCTTGGCTCCGGGTGCTTCTGTAAAGTTGGGCACGGCTGCCTCTCCATGTTCTACATGCTCTGGATCCACCGACAGCACACGTCTGTAGCCTAGCCTCTCCACCGGACTAGTCCCAGCAACCAGCAGGGCTCCCATCCAAAAAACTCTCCACACACCAAGAGCTCAGCTCAGCCAGCTTCAATTCCTGCATGGCTGGAAGCAGCCAAGGCATCATTATAAAATCAATGCCCCAGCTTCGTGTGTGTGTGTGTGTGTGTGTGTGTGTGTGTGTGTGTGTGTGTGTGTGTGTGAGAGAGAGAGAGAGAGACAGAACAGGAGGTGCAGCGTTCTGGGCTTGTTTGTGTGGATTCTAGGGGGTGTTTGTGAGTGGCAGAACAGCAGAGGTGCCGATGCAATGCTCTCCACGCTCACTAATGGGCTGACAGAGAGTCTCTAGGTCAGGGCCTCCCATTACTTCAGGAGGCAAACTAGCTAAATGAATAGGAACCTGAACCTAGCTATCACCCAGAGGAAATGTAAATGCCATTTGTTTCTGTGGCAAGGTGTTGTCATGCAGAGCAGTGGTACATCTTGATAATGTAAACATAAATTCCTGAATACGGTGATGCCAGAGTAATTGGGTGGCTGTTATTTATCATTTTTGGCAGTTTTTTTTTTTTTTTGTATTTGCAAGGCAGGAGGAAGAAAAGCAAATTTAGCCGGGCGAGGATAAAGCCATTACTCTGTCTATTACTCATTCTCACAGGCCCCCAGGCCAATAGAAAAACACTTTGAATTCACCAACATAAAATAGAATATGTTCCCTAAAATAAAGTGCATTCTACGCTACCTCATAAATATACTCTGCCATGATGAGGTTTGTTGGAATGAAACAATGGAGCCATTTTTTCCCGCTATTTCTCTGCAATAATACATACACATACAGTATATGTATGGCAGTATTCATGCATATTATTTTAGTTAAAAACATCTCATTCTAATGTGCAACCATGCTTGTCCCCCACACACACACACACACAGCTTTTCACATGTGCCAAAGCAGAATGGGTATTTTTAAGGTCTGTAATTATATTCTCTGCAGTGTGTAGGCAGCGAAATTACTCGGTTGGCAACCCCAGCACCCCAATCCCACACTCCCCGCATACCCTATCTCAATGGGAAATAAAACAAAACCATTTAGACAGATCTGGAACAAACACATCCAGACCTTTTGTTTGTCACACCTGGGGACCACAAATGGATTCTCATCATAAAGTAGATTGAAAATGTATGCTTATTTACAGCAGCATCTCTCTCATTCAAAATATTACAGCGATTTTGCCATGAAGTGGCCCTGTGTCTGCCCATGTTGTCCTCACTCGAGTAATCTCCCCTCTCCAGCTTTTGATGACACCAGAGACACAATGTGATGTTCCCTCATCACCCATCACACGTCGCCCAGCGTTGGCTTTTTGAAATAGCACACGTGCCATATGCATATTTCACCCCCCTCTGCCATTGTAGAAGCAATGAATAATACATCTTTTATTATATTATTGCAAGAGATTTGTAACACTTGAAACAGAATGCAATATGCAGTTTATCTCCATGCATGGCGAACACAAGGTGCTTCCGTAGCGTCTGTCTGTGTCACCAGGCGAGAGGGGAAGAAAAGAGGAGAACAGAGGAAACAAGCTTGTGTTACTCCTGACAGTCCATCAGGTTCCCGGGGCAATTATTCTCCCAGCTAAGGGGTTGGATGCTAAGGCTTGTGACGGCCTTCGTGCGTGTCTACACACTTAAACAAAGGATGTGTCATTTTTTAACATGTCTATGTGCTTTGTGTTACTTTTCAACCCAGCATATGTTAATAGCGGGCTCATGTTGGCATGTATTTCGGTATTAGTGTCAGTGGCCAAAATCCTTGTAAGCTGTTGTGACAATTTGACTGTAATACCAGCCATATCTTTCTACAGTATCTTGTCTATACGCATACACAACAACAAAACATCAGAAGATATTAGAAAATGGCTCCAATAACTCCATTAAATACACAAGATATCATTGAAAAAGTTTGCGCACCATACTTTTTCAGGCTTTTTGTTCAGTTTACTAACCTTTCAGGACCTGGGAATTATAACATTCATTTCCCATACTCTGCCGACCTGTGTTGAAAATCTGGCATTATTAAAACCCACCCCTAATCATCAAGCGCCTTTGTTTTGCGGCCGCAACTGTGGTCCATTTTGAAATGTAATTTCCTGAAGTAGAGGGTTCGAGAGCTGATGCCATTTTAAATGGAATAATTGAAGTGTTTTTTGTTCCTGCCTGTGTGAGCAGCCATGTCTGTCGTTGGCCTGCATTGTCCTCTCAGAGATGGAAGGGTGAAAGCATGGTGAAGGCCTGCAGTAATCCCTCCAGCCTCTATCGTTTAATTTGACGAGGAGGCGTGAGGTGAGCTGGAAGAGGAAATACGTCCTCGCTGTTGCTGTATACTACTTGAGAGCTCATTCACTGCCTGGGGCTATTGACCACACCATGTCAGGTTCTATGCTAGAAACGCGTCCCCACACAACACTTAAATTGCATTTGGACCTTGGCTGGGGTGAGCAAATGCCTGGCCAGAAATCAATGGAAGGATACAAGCCTCGGTGGACACGGGAAGGCGTTAGCTTTCATTCTAGCTATTGATGAATGCCAGATACATTTCATCAAACTACTGTAGCTCACTGAGTTTTTCTTGACTGTACTCATGCATAATTTGAGATGGGGTAGTTGCTTAAAGAGATTTTTATTGTCAAAAGTTGGGATATGGTTTCAGTGTTGTTGTTTTTTTGTGATAGCCAGGAGCTGATAAGCCTGCAAACGTCTTGAGGAAGGTAGGTTAAAAATTTAAAAAAGAATAAGTAGGTGGATAAATAAACATTGTCTCCCAGCTTTGCTTCGCTGATCTGTGACTAACTGGATAGCCATTAAGGTTTAAAAATCCCAGAGTGTGAAACAGACTGGAACACATTGAGCTTCGGCTCAGCATAATAGATTTTCATTTCCTTAATCAACTTCCTTATTCATCCTTTTTTTCCCAAGGAATTAATATAGATCAGTGTAAATGGGAGCCAAATACGTGAGTGGCAGCATGCGGGGAGCAGGCTCAGTGGAGGAGAGCAGGCTTTTCTCCTTCACCAGGAACAGCATCTGTTGCTCCCCTGCTCCAACGCTATTTACAGAGAGCTGCCATTATTTACGCCTGATGAGATTATATCCAATTTGCCAATCCACACTGTTCACAGAGACATGGACAACACAAGCGCTTAACAAGGAAGTATCATAGTGAGGCTTGTCAGACCGGCGCATGTGGTTTCCGATTCAGCATTGGCCGAAACATTGTGAGAACCATTTGTTGCTATGTAACACACAAAAATATGATTCATATTTGGTTCTGTGAAGGCAAGTGGCGGTGCAAACACCTGTGCACGTACACACACTCTTGCACACATGCCAGGTTTAATAAGTTAAATAGCAATTTCAATGTGTAGTATTCGTGGCTATACCAAATAAATACAGCCTGAATTACCCACTGCTTAGTCACCATTAGCATTCAGGAGAGGCCGACAAAGTGAAGCACCTCAGTAAAGAGACAATATGTATACTGAGATAAGGATTACACAAAGCTCTTAGGATAAAATTCTCTCCTCACCATGTAACACCCCCCCACCCCCCTTCACAAAGCCACCAGAGCCACATATGATGTACACCTCTGCCTAAATAATGCGCCTAAACCTCAGATGAATCCTTGGAAAGTTTGATGTGCCAGCTTTCAGCTCTAGGCTAGGTGGGTGAGTGTTATTTTTCAAGTGAAATAATGCACAGTGAATATTATGTGCAAGTGACTTTTTTTGTGGATTGAAATTCTTTCTCTGACTTCAGGGACTTCACAGAAAATGGATTTATTTACGTCTGTGTTTGTGTGCGTGCATGCATGCGTGTGTCTATGACAGTGTGCAAAAAAGACAAGAACCAAAAAAGAAATGCCAAAAAAAAAGGCTGCAGAGAGAGGAAGTGACAACGAAACAAAAGAACAAGAGAAGACCAAGACAGAGGAGGAGAAAGAGACAAAGGCGACGAGAATAAAATGAGGTGACAGAGAGGAAGAGAAAAATAAAAAATAAAAATAAAAAAAACAGGCATGTCAAAAGTGAAATAATAGAGAAAAGGGGGAGAGAAAGGAAGACACAGTACCAGACAGAGAGAGTGAAACTTTAAGGAGGATTGGCTGTGGCAACAAAAACGTTTTCTCTATGATTGCAGTTCCCTTCGTAAATAACGTATAGTGTCAGTTTTAGCTTTTTTTTTTTCAACATAAGAACAATTCAGATGCCAGAAGAAGAAAAGATATACTAAATTGTCAATTGAAATACATAAGTTGACTTTTCAAACACTCAAAACTGTCATATACAGTATAAACCCATCAGACTGCAAGGAGATTAAAACAAAATAAATATTTTTCCTTTTAACGATAGGGATTTAGGTGCATATTGCAGCACTGTCATCCATCAGTATTGCCATAGTAATTGGCCTCTACGATTACACCTACAGTGGCCCAACATCTTTTTTGGCTGCTAATAAAGTTGCACTTTGTATCAGAGAATCTTTGCTGCGAGTAGCTGAGAAAATATGACTGTGATCTGTCTGTGACCGATCTTTTAGCACTAGCTCACCATTACTAGAAGGGAATGATGATTGCTGATGTTCCTGGGTCTGCTAATGGATTCCTCCAAAAGAACACACACAAATAAGAGGAAAAGAAAAATATACAGGTTCTCTCTGCTTTGCTATTCAACGAAGACGAAAGAAAAAGAGTTGTATGAAGTTGTGACATGTTCCTTTTTTCTTTTCTTTTTTCTTCCCTTTACCGATGACTGTCACTGCCCGCTGTCCACTGTGCACGTTAACACAATAGGAACAAAACACACACACAAACACACACTGCACATCCCTCCTCTTTTGCCAGCGGATAACCCTGTGATGTTATACCCTTGCAGGGTGCAGCATCTACTATAAGCTCCTTTTTTGTCTATTGAAGAAAGGCGTTCCACTCTGGTAGATTACGGTCAGGGGCGATTAAGATCTGTGCCTCACTGAAGCAGGGAAAAGGGAAAAAAGGGGACGTGCTCTGTGTAACCTAAAAAAGAGAAGACGGAGGAGATAAAACAGATGAAATCCTTCCTTCACTCCAGATCCCCAGGCTGCTCAGTGGGCGTGGTGATCCCAATGCATGAGCAGCATCATTGGCTTCTCTTTCTTTGAATGACTCTGTCTTTCTCCTTGTCTCTTTTTTTTTGTAACTCTCTCCCAAACTGCATCTCCTTGTCTCTTTTCTCACCTTACTGCTCTCAAAACAGAAGAAAAAAGATCCCTTGTGTGTCTGTCCTTCACTTTGATCATTCTCCAGTCAGAGTATTATCAGTGCACAGTGGCATCAGATGTTGCATTTCATGATGCTGGATTCCTTTTTTTTGGAGATCTAATATGAGCTCAGTCTGCTGTTGCACTTGTTGTAAGTCAGTCCGGATAAGTGCATCAGCAATATCGCTAACACGTCTGTCTGAAAATGTATCTTGCCCTTTTCTGGACCACAGATTTTTAATAAAGTAGACAGTTTAAACAGTTTAAAGGTCCAATCAGTGATAGGTATATTGAGCACAATATTTAGGATGTAAGTATGATTTTCATCTTGGTGGTGGTTTGCTTATATTAAGCTCTTGATTAATAATGCTAATTCAATTTTCCATATAGAGTTTTTATCAGTCAAAACAGTATAAAACGAAAAATCACAAGACAATAACTTCTCCCCTCACTATTACAGCACAACTTACTTAGTTACATAGTTACTTACTTGGTAATAAACATAAACATGGAATAAATGATACTGTATAAGAACACATGTATCAATCTAGATCGTCCATAGCCAGGAACAAATGTCCCAGAAAACAAATTTTGATTAAAAAATAGGCTATACCTCTATAAGTTTCACAAACAGCCATCTCATGATAACAATCAGTGAATACATTTGGAATCAAAATTTGGATTTAAGGATATAAGATGAATAGTGCAGCCATTCCTGTATATGGAAATATCTCTGTGCTGATTTCATTGATCCAGAGCTGTGCAGACACTGCTGCAGCTGCAGTGACTGATTTAAGTTATCCGATGACTGAATGACAATTATTTAAAGTTGTGAGCCTCATCAAATGATGGAATCGGCTGCTTTGCTGTCACAGCAAATTCTGCAGCAACATCAACAGAGAACGAGTACTCTAACAACCTCATCATCTCTCTAAGGATGCTGACATTTTCAAATCAAGAGGCAGTTGAGCCCTTCCTAAAAGCCCATCACTATTTTGAAATGAGTTCTTCAAGTCCCACGATACGTTTTATCCCTGCCCTGTAATTTCTTGTTGAGTTGATTCAAATGATGAAATTTGTCACTCAAAAAAATTAACTATGACAATAAATACTGTACATCACACAGCCTGAGCAACAGGAATGGCTGCTTTGGTGTCTTGCTCTGCTTTTTCTTGTCAGTAATTGAGATATTGGGAAGCCAAACCATTTTAAGCTTAGCTGCCTGATGTCATTTTGGGTAATCTTTTTTATTTCTGTTGTGCTGATATGTGACTTGTGAAAGAGTCCATGCAGCGAAGTACAAGTACCCTGAATTAAGTTTATAATGTGCCATAACAGAGTCCATCAGCTTTTGGTCGCACAATGTCTGTTATCATTATTTGGATCTGTTCCAGGTCTAGTCCTTTCCCCTTAAAAATTGAAACAATTGTCTAAAAAATTATTTCAACAGTTGTGTGTCCTTACTGGGGACTGTACTGTACTGTAGACCAAGAGAGTCCTGAAACTGTTGTTAAGTTGAAAGTAATTCTTCATCACAGATCTTTTCTTGGCTGCCAGGCTTGCCTCTACTTTATAATCCAAACACTATTTTAGTTCTATCCTGTCTGTCTCTCTCTCTCTCTCTCTCTCTCTCTCTCTCTCTCTCTCTCTCTCTCTCTCTCTCTCTCTCTCTCTCTCTCTCTCTCTCTCTCTCTCTCTCTTCCCCTCTCTCTCTCTCTATTTCTTCCTCACTTTACTTAATGATGTTAACCATCATGGGCGTGTGGCAAGATGAATTTGGACATTTAGCAAACAATCCAATAAAATGTCTCAGGCGAGGTAGGAAAGTCACCAGCCGCCAAGCAAGTGATTGTAAATGTTGACTCTGGACGGTTAGTGTGTGTTGTCAATCAGCTACTTTGGCAGGCTGTCATCCATCATTTGTAGGGAAAAAATCTGTTGTGTGCAGAAAAGAAACAAGCTTCCTGGTAAACTTGTAAACATGTTTGGTGAATTTGAGGACAAATCAGCCACTGTGTGCTTGTTGAATTCCTGTCCAGTATCACACAAGGAAGATCCATATGTTTAAAAGGTTAAGACCTAATGATTCCCCTTACTCAAAGCTCCAGTGCTTAACTGTTGGCCTACATAGAGAGGCAGGCACATTCGTGAAGACAAAGAGAGATGGCAAGATAAAAGGTCTTTTTGTGGCTTTCCTTTCGTGCCCACACTGAAAAAAAATTATCATTTTAACAATTAAATGTATCTGGGGTTCCCTGTTTGTTTTCCCATTGATTGTGTTGCAGTTGTTTGCCAGTTAGTTTAATTTCATTGCAAGAACTAGCAGGAGCTCATATTGTTACATATTGAAATGTGGCAGGAGAATGTCAGCTTATTCAGAGAAAAGACATCAGATTGCATTAGAATCAAGTCAGATCAGCTCGCAACAATGGTAGTTTTTTTCTCTTGAATTTAAGGAAAATAAGATTCTAGATCAATGGAAGATTAAATGACTTGTAAAAAAACAGATGGATTTCACAATGCTGTCTCTATTGCCTGCACTCTCTTTGCTCCTCTCTCTCTCTCTCTCTCTCTCTCTCTCTCTTTCAACCCGAGCAGGGAATCAGCCATATGGCAAAGCATCCCCTTACTCCCGCGTGCTCTCCATCCCACCTCCCATCTCCAATCCTCTCCAACAACACACACTCATGCACAAAGAGTAGAGTTAACCACAGGGATGTTATGGGTCCCGGTACAATAGGGCTTAGCAGGGTGGGTGACCAGAGCAGATGTCTCTCCCTTTCCCTCTGTCTCTCTCCTACCCAACAATCCTGGCGGTGTGTGATGTCAACCCATGCCAGGGCACTGGTCCGGGCACCATGGCTCTCCGCATTGACTAAAATGTATTCATACAGAAGTTGTCCATGGAGATTAAGCGTCTCTGCGGTGTCGGCAGGATGGGGTCAGAGTTGGCTGGTAACGAGAAGCGGCAGCACAAGCACAGGGCAGACAATAAATCTTTCCTGTGTGCCAGCAGACCCGTGGACCTACAACTCACTGAATGCTTTGTTTTTTAAATGAGCCGAGTTGACCTTAGCGGTGCATTAATGCACATTTCAGATGCAAAGACATTCTCGCCCAGCAAAAAAAAGAAAAAAAAACACTGCTCCTGGCTATAAAAGGGAAAAACAGAGAGAGAGAGGAGAGCAAGAGAGGGTTTACTGTTATGACTGTTCACCTTTTTACCCTGGCTGCAGAATTAATTTCAGTATTTGAATGGTAACGCTGGTGTTTGGCTGAAAGATACTGCCAGTGCAATGATCCTCAATAAAGAGCTATGAGTGCTTTACATGGAAAGAGACATTTGCCATGTGCAGTGGGAGGCCCATTGGATCACTTGCTAAAGGCTTAGAGGGAAAAAAGCAGTGGGGCTTTCATAGGAAGCTGATATAGCCTCAGCACATAAAAGCTCTGTCATTCTAGGGCAGAAAAAATACACTATTCTCTGTACTCAGATTATGGGTTGTTTATGCTCCATTTGGAATTCAAATGGTATTTCACACTGACAAAGAAACAAAGCTGCAGAGATAAAGGCAGCTGGTGTTATAGTTGTCATTGTGGCAGTGATGTTGCTAATGTCTATGGCAGGTCTAGCCGCCATGGGCAGATGGCTGCTGTACAGAAAACCCAGCACGAGTGCCCAGCAGAGCGCCCCCTTCAGGCAAAGTCCTTCATGCAGTTCCTCTTGAGAAGTAGAGACAGAGTGGAAGCTGTTTGCCAGGCTGAGCCCAGCTGTCGTTTTGTCATAAACTGCTTATGATTGACAGAAATATATTTTTTGCAACAATGCTACCTCAACGCCACCCACCACCCATCTTGGCAACCTCTGAGATGTATGTCTATCCTCCGGTCAGCCATGCTGACACAGCCTCATCAGGGCTCCCTGGATAGGCCGGGAGCTCATATAGCCTTTTGAAACAGAAGGCCAAGATGAAACGAGGAATGAAGGGGACACCAATGGAGCACTAGCTGGGGCCAGATTAGCCATTATTTGCCACACAAACCCTCATGATGCGAGGCCAAGGTCAGGCAAGCAGGCCGGCACAGCTGGGCGCAAAGACTGAGGCATCCCAGCGGCAAATGGCCAGCCTTTGATCAGGCATGTCATTTCTGTCGCGAAGGTGACCCACACGATCAGACAAGGACGACTAGCCAAAGCCTGCGGCCGTGGCAACAGTGGCTAACATTCGTACTCTCTATCCACCCTCCCAAGTAAAACTGGAGAATATCTCTATGTTGTGGCCATGTCAGCCTCATAACATGAGGTCACACTCTGAGAGAGATTTGCAGATTTTGTGTTTTACCAAAGCCATCTTGCCCTCTTCCATACCCTAACCTCTGCTTTATGAGGGCTCATCACAGAGACAGAGAGAAACAAACTGAGAGGAAGAGTGAGCTGAGAGGAGGAGGGGCCCAGCAGAAACAAGCACAGCAGCAGTGCCCGCCACACTAACGGTGCCCCCTACAGTAGACTGGCAAGCATCCCATGTACCACAGTCCCCTCTCCCCCGTAGTCTCCCCTTCTTTGCCATTTCAACTATAGGAAGGCAGACTGACACTGAAGTTAATTAAGATTTTAATCCTGGGTGAGAGTGTCACTGAAATACCACACAACAAAGGCAAACTCAGGCCTATCAAGACAGGGCTGAAAAGTAAAAAGCAGATTTGGATGAGCGCTCTACAACATGACAATATTCACCCTTCCTCCCAGAGGTTAGGCGGAGTCAGTCACTTTGTAGAGCGATCAAAAGTGCTCGACATCTAGGTCCATTTCTCCAGGCTAAGGCCTCTATTTCATTTAAGTTCTATGCCATCTACAGCTGAAATGATGAGTTCATTTCCAAACACAGAATGCATAATCAAAAGCCATGTCTGATGTTGTAAACATGAGGAAACAAATTACCCACGATGGTAGGGGAGCGACAATCTATGACTGACTAGAGGAAAAGGAGGATGAAATTGACTTGGAGACATTTGAATGCCTTTACTTCTTAAGAATTCTCTCGCAACTTCACTTCAAAACAGGACAGCTTGCGACAGTTGACGTGTTTGGAGATGAAATATGAGCTTGCACAAAGGCTGATTCATTCCTCAGTTCAGAATCAGATTTGAGGACCTTTCTCTATCAATGTGCCCCCGGGATCAGTATAGCCAAGAGTAAGACCTTCTGGGAAATGAAGTTGGAGTGAAAGTGCGAGCAAACCTTCCCACTGGCCTGATATCAGATCAGGCAGCAGGCTGCAGGAGAGGCAGAGGCCTATCCCATATTAGGAGGGTTCACCTACGTGGCAGGGTGTGTATGGTGGAATAAGTGGGACAACTCCCGGCAGGCTGTTAGAGTACTGGCCAATAAATGATAAAAGAGTAGGACTAGTCCCCATGCTGCCTTATTGAAGTTTACCTTTGTACATTTACACTGAATCCCAATTTGCCCTCCCTGCATTTTTTTTAATTCATACCATTTCCCCTCCGAAAGTCTGGGGACCGTCAGACACATCCAGAACTGTTCTACCTGACTGGCCTTTGTCACAGTGAAGATAAAGGAGATCAAACTGAGCTACATGATAACTACAACTGTCCAGAAGCTGTTGTTGACAGAAAAACTGCACTGCATTTCCCTGAAGACATGGACGCATTTGTTTTTTAGGCACACAATTAAGTTCTTAACGTATCTAGTTCTTACAGTTTTCTGAATCTCTTAAGACACAGAATGAGCATTTAAATGTTTGGTAAAAAAAACAGTATTTGAGCCAAGCACACATTTTCCAAATGTTGAGAAGATAGAGGTGAGAAATTTATTCTGTAGTTTTCCCTATGGAGGGCAGTATGAGCTTTTAGGTGCCGCTACACAGTCCTTTAATCCAAGATTAAAAGAACCATCTTTAATTACTGCAAATCGCCCAATTTTCCTACAAGTGACATAGCTTTTTGCCTATGTAAGAACTGTTTTTCATTTTACACTGATGAGCAAAATGTTTAATTATAGTTATAGTAAGGAATTATTGTAGAACACTATTTATTTCTCCCTCGTCCACGAATGGGTGTGAGCAGCCATGTGATGGGGCGGCATTTAATGAAATCATTGTTTGTTTGTTTGTTTGTTTTGAACTCTCTGTGTAGACAAAGTGCAGGATTTAAATTAAAATGAATGTCAGTAAAAGGATATGAGGCAAACTAAAATAAATGTACAAATACTCCAATTTAGTTTTCATCACTGGATATTTCAGTATCACTTTCACTATAATAAACTAAGCATCGCTTTGTATCTTTTTCATGATACAACTAACCCCTGGAAATATTTGCAATCACATATTAAATAATGAATAATTTAATGCAATGGGATGTATACTTACTTACAACGTGACGACGGTTGTAACCTTCATCCGTATGAATTAAGTGTAAGCCCATATACCCTGTAAATCTGTTTAGTTGAAAAGTAACCTTCAAAAATAAAAAGATGCTTTAATATGCTGTTAAACATGTGAAATAGGCAACCCAGTGCAAATGTAAGTACACGTTCCCTTTCCTTCATTAGAGCTGAACAGACATAAGCCTGATAATACTGTGACCCACTCGGCTGACCTGAAAAACTCTAATCATATTTGCACTGATTCCCAAACATAAGCACTTTAACATTATTCACATATGCAAATATGACTTCATACCGGCGCCTAAGAGAAAAAATCTCGGTAATGTGTTTTTTTGCTGTTACAACCAGTTCAATACCTTTCCACTTAATATGCTGCCAAGTTAATCAACGTTGGTTGAAATCCAAAAGATCACAGGCACTTTAGCTGCTGACGAGCCTGGCGTTCCTCAAAGGCAATGGCTGATGGATCTTCTGTGTTCATTATGGAGAGAAAGAGTTCTCTTTAATCAGCCTGGGAGTCACTTATCATAAGGACGCTTTGCCATACGCACATGCTCACACACAGAGACACACACCCTCGCGCACAAAACACAGACTGATGAACCTTTATGTACTGTAGAAAAGCACACGTGCAAATACGCATACATCAGGATGCCTCACACACATACAGTAGGTTATCAAGACATTTCCACCCAGGCACACAAAGGAGGCAAAGTATGATCATAGAGCATAAACGGTACAGATACAAAATATGTATTACATACTGTCACACACACACACATACACACACACACACTGTGTCTTTGAGATCATTCCAACCCACAATACAGAGCAGTTGAGGAAGATATATGTACATATATATGTACATAGACCTTATATGGACAGCAATGTACACACACACACACACACGCGCGCACACACAGCTTTAAGTACAGCAAGTTAGCTGCCATACCCGGTGTCATGTGACAGGCTGCAAAAATGTGATCCTGTGGTAGACTCCATTTTTAAGACTGAATAAATATTTGAGATTTTGTGTTGAATTGCTTGTCAGTGGGCTGTAGGTAAACATATATTTGGGTCTGTACTGTGTAACTGCATGTCTGTTTAGGTGACTGTGCGGGTGTTTGCGGTGAGTATGTGTTTGTGTGTGTGTATGCCAATCTCTTTGGATTGTGGACAAGCGTACACTGATTTAATCACTCCCCAGGCAGTGTGGGGGAGGCAGAGGAGGCTGTGAGGCAAATAGGAACAGACAAACGCGACAAGGCGAAAGAATGAGAGAGCATGCTTGCCCCGCGGCTTGGCTCTGCTGCACAATAAATACGGACTTTTACACATACTACACTAAAGGTGCGCCTACATTGGACACATAAATCCATACATGTATGTATGCACTTCAACCTTTCATATATAATGTGGATTAATATTAAAGCACAAGACCAAAACGTGCTTGTGTACAGTGTACGTGGTTGCATGTGCTCGCTGTTCGTGCCTGGTTATGCATTTCTTTATGTGTACTTGTATGTGGTTTATTACATGTACCTTGCCTTTGTGAGTGTGGATGTGTGTCTTTCTGCAGTCCGGATGCACGTACTGTATACATTCAGTCCCAGGCAGAGGTCACTAATGGAGAACAGGGTGGTAATGGGCCTGGCAGTTCAGGTTGTTCTGTAATCGCATCACGCTTAACTCAATAAGGTAAAGGTCAGTCTGCCCCTCGGTAGACGCCCTGTCCCTGCTTTGACCTGCTGAGAAATAGAAGCTATGGCACCGCAACCTCAGGGCCCCTGATGGGGGCAGACATCAAGACTTATTCAGTTACAAACTCCCTTCAAAGCTCTGTCTCTTTCTCCTGCCTTTTAAAGCTGTACAAGGCAATTTAAATGCAGCATTGAATGGCAACAACAGGTAGTCTATATTAAATTCAGTGTTTCCCATACATAGGTTGATTGTGACCCGCCCAGGTAGATCAAATCTGAATTACATTCTTTTCCAATCAACTATGTATTTTTACAGTGCACACAGACCAGGGGCCACCAGCCCCTCCTCCCTGAAGTATATTTCAGGGAGGAGGGGCTGGTGGTGCCATGGGGGGGCTCAGAGGCTGGTAGTAGCATGCTACTTGTAGTGTTGTGGCTTCCCGGGGATTAACTGTACTGATAAACACCGCTGTGAAAGCGCTTCGAACGTTGAGCTGAACCGCTAATCGTTGCTAACCTAGCCTGTTCACATTCTTTGTCTCTGTACACGTACCCATTAACTCTAATTATAGACTCAAACCCAAATAAAACCAGAGATTTTATTAAGTTGGCTGTAAAAGTTTTAAACTACAATCCAGAGCTTTTTTTTTTTTATATCTGTTCAGATGTGATCTTGAGTGCAACAGGACACATGCATGTAACATTATAGTACAAAACCACATGTTTATTAGGATCCTAACACTAATAATGATAACAAACAAAATGAACAAGAATTACATTTGGATAGCCTTAGTGTACTATCAATTAACAGGAGTTAGGAGACATGCCTTGCACACAGTGTTGATATTTATAATAACATAACTTTTTTGTATGGATCATAGTATGGTTTTAAGGTTAAGTTGTTAATGCATATAATATAACGTTTTATCTGCTGACCCATAAAATGTGTGTTGTTTTAAAACTAGAATGTGGAACCTTTAACATTTAAATAATCGTCCATTACCTTTAAACTCGTGCCAAAGACGGTCCTCCTTCCTTCTTTTTTTTGTGATTGTTGCGGGCAAAAATTCTTGATTATGTGGCACGTTTTCTTAAAAAATGCGATGGAATATGTGGGATATTTATGCAATTTTATGCAATGAAATTGCAGGAACTTGCAAAAATTGCGGGAACTTGCAAAAACTGCGGTTTGATGAAAAAGAGAAAAAAAAGTGATTCCCCCAACACCCTGCTTTTCGATGATGTTCACGTTGCGTAATTACGTCACTTCATAACGACTTTGGCTGATTATGCATTGAATTATGCAATCGCATAATCGCGTTTTTCTGGAGGGACTGCAAAGAGTTCACACAATGTTGAATAAGCCTATCACCGCCAGGGAAAGCTCTCTGTATTTCTCAGTATACTAGAGTTGTATGGCGTCTTGTTTCTGTGGAGACATTCTGAGCTGACGCAGCATAATGATGCTGATACATCTTATTTGTACTCAGAACGTATAATTTATTAACTCCATAGTCTCGCTTTGCCAGACCTTCCTCCACACTGCTCCAGAACTGCGGAGGAGGGTCTGGCTAGTCCACACAGCATTCCGGGATGGGAGAAAAATGTGCTCTGGTTTACTGGCATTTCTTTAAACCAATCACAATCGTCATGGGCGGCGCTAAGCGCTGCACAGAGCCCCGGTGCTGCTGGAAATTAGCCTCGGGAAGGAACTTGATTTAGTTGAACATGCGTACGTTCAAAAGTTGTTTTAGTCATGCAACAGAAAACTCAGATTGGACAGATAGTCTAGCTAGCTGTCTGGATTTACCCTGCAGAGATCTGAGGAGTAGTTAACCATAGTCCTCAAATCAACCAGAGTTTAGAATTCCAACACAAAGGAAGTGTTACATAACGGAAATCTGGTCGAAAAAAGGACATACAGCGGATTTTCCAGCGGCAACGGGGCAATCCCAGAAGTGGAAGGTCGTGGATATAGACTATTAACTCATGATCATAAATGAGCAGTACACAAAGTGCCATTAACCAACCTTGCTCACTCACTAACAGTTCTTCACAGCACAGCTGCTTATTCTGACTCTCTGATTGGTTACACGGTGTGTCAGTCTACCTATGTTACCCAATACCTTGACAGACAGGAACGGGGGAGAGACCACGGTGACGCAGCGTTATAATGAATCTCACTGCTTTGCTTAAAGCAACACTATGTGACTTTTCCCACTTTGGTCCCACTACAGGTTGGAAGCGGAATTGTCCATTACATTACATTGTCCAGTTTATTCAAACTACAGATCCGCTACCCGATCTGTCAAACTTGCATAACGTAATGTAATGGACATTTCCGGTTCCAACCTGTAGGGGGACCGAAGCGGGAAAGGTTACTTAGTGTTGCTTTAAACATCAACAATGTTTGTGTATTTTCTCTCCCTGCCAGAGAGGTGCAAAAGTGCTACACTCCAGCTTTAAGATTACACTTTAGACAAAACCTTTATATGTTTCTTTTTTCTTGTTTGAATAATCTGTTCAGTAAACAAAATCTTACAAAGGCCCCTTTGGTTTGCCTTTTTCTAGCTACTAGAGCTGTGCCTGTGTGTGTTTGCTCTGTTGAAATATGTCAACAATACTGAACAACTTGTTCTGAGAACTTTTCAGTCAGAAATGAGAGACTGTTTCTGTGCCTTCCTAGTTCTGTTTCCCACCCCACCTCACTCATCTCTCACTTCGCTCATCCCTCTTTCTCACACACGTCACATCAACACTATTCTCCCACTCTGTTTTCTCTCTCTCCCTACTATAGATTTAATTTAGCCTGTGAAACATAAAATCAACTTCCAAAATGGCTTTGAAGTAAGCACATTTAATCCATACAACACAGATTTGATGATAAATGTAAAATTACAAACAACACTGTTATATCAATGGAAATAGATTATTCTTCCTTTCTCTCTCACAGCAGTGAGTAGGTTGGTGCCGGTGTTGACAGAATCAGACCATGTGATCAATCAGAGCACAGCGGTAACAATGAGGACCGATGGGTGAAAGATTACACACTCACACACACATAGTGGAAACCTGAGACTAATGGCAGTGATTCTGAACGTTCTGTAGGCCTAACACACACACACACACACACACACACACACACACACACACACACACACACACAACAAAATGGATAAAAACAGGAGTACCTGAAAGGTAACCGCAGTAAAGAGTAAAACTCCCTGAGTTGTGGGTGTCTGACATAGCAGGCTTGCAGGAGGGGGTAGGAGCTTAAAGAGTGACCTGGGAGTCTCCCAGTGAAATGCCTCTAATCAGCCCTGGGGGATAACATCCTCTCTGGGCTCTGGCTGAGCTGGAAGCCGGGGGCAGCCACACGGCAAGTCTGACAGACTCTCTTCCCAGAGATCAATACCCAGACTCCTTTTAAAGTGTGACACGTTGAGAGGCAGACAAGGAATTCTACTTCTGAATTCCCAGGGAGGATGGGTTTTATGTTTTTTTTATGTTGTTTTTTATTTTTTCGGCAATTTTCTGGTGAAATTGCCTGACGTATAGTAGGTGTGTTAACATCAGTGTGTGGTTATGGGTGTTGTGTTGCTTTGGATTACATCAGCCTGATCTGCAGTAGGGAGTGTGAATGGGAGGGACTGTGCATGTTCAATATGTGCACAAATAATGTGACTTCTGTGTCATTACTTGAGTCAAATATTTAACAAACCAGTGTAAATCTTTAAAACACACACTCGTGTTCATGTCTTTCAGAGCAGTGTTGAGGTTAGTTTCTTATACAGACTTAATGCAATTTTAAACACGGTGATCCTCTTGAAACATTACATTACTTTTCAACTGTCAAATATCAATAACTATATGTATGATTAACACCTGATAGATTAAAGAAGTAATAAAAATGTGCTTTCATGTATGTACTGTAGCAAACATGATAGACACAAGTTTGTTTTGCACTGTTCTTATCTAAACAGCCTCACCCTGCTAGAAATCCATCCATTGAATCCCTTGTTTTCGAAATATGATTTTGTCGAGTTTGGCCACACAATCTGTGATGATTGGTCAGTGCTTCTGTGTTTTGGACTTTCCTTCCCCATGGTCACATTGAAATGGTGTTGGCAGTACTTTGACATCACAGGACTGACTGAAGTTCCCTAAACCCCAAACTAGTAACTATAGCTGTCTGATAAATGTATTGGAGTAAGAAGTACAATATTTCCCTGTAAAATGTAGCAAAGTAGAAGTATAAAGTAGCTTCAAATGGACATACTCAATGAACTACAAGTGTTTAAAAAATTGTACTTAAGTACAGTATTCCAGTAAATGTAATGTGTTACTTTCCACCACTGGTGGTGATTTATCAGTCCCAAATAAAAGAAAATGCTTGTCAGGTAATTTCCTGTGGATGTTTCAACATTCCGAAACTCATATTTGTTGTCATATGTGGCAAACAAGAGACACCCATCTGGCTCCCCAGTAGGCAAACTGTAAAAAAAAGTATTTGCCAATACTACCTGATCCAGGTCTGCTTGTTCCTCTGCATAACTATCTCTGCCATCCATCCCATTTGACATCTGGCACCGGCTGACTGGGCACAGCACAGCCCAGCTCGGCTCCATAGCTTTAGGGGAGGTCAGTGACTGGGGGCTGAGCACTGGGGCCGTCTGGGAGGTTGTTCTGCATACTGAGCAGCCTGATTAGGCAGAGGAGCACAGAGGGGCTCCAGCCCGAGAGGGCCAGTGGTGAGACAGGCGTGACGGTACACAGCCCTACAGCTTCCTGCCACCACTGACCAGGTAACCGATGACAACTCACAGACCATCTTCCCTTGCACAGAAGATGAATCAGTGGAAACTTTCCCTCTACTTCAGTTTTTGGGTACTACCACTGTCATCGAGAAGAAAAGTACCATTATCATCCTGAGTTAAAAATCACAATCATGGGATTAAGTTTTGTGAAAGACAACTTTCTAGTCTGCACCTGATTGGTCACTATGAAATAAACAAATGCATCTTTGGCTGTTTTATCTCTGCATGAGGCAAAATTGCAGAGGGCAAGCAAATAACAAAGAGTTAATGGATATATTTGCATACTAATAGAGGAGCCAGCATATTTAGCTTATGAGTGATTTGTCTTCTAAAACACTGTCTACTCTCCACTGTCCCTATGGTAAGAGCAAATTGATAAAGATAATGAGCCTATGAAAAGCTGGCTCACGTCGAGCCCAGCACAGCTGACTGCCCAGAGCAATGCATCCCCTGCGTTGCCTTCATGGACACATTGCCAGTGTGACAGACAATTTGCGTAATACTTCTCTATTCCACCTCACCCTACCACTCCATCTAATCGCACCACCCCGCACCAAAAATCATCAGCATCTGCATGGAACATGCCCAGGTGCATTATGGTAACTGATGAGTGTTATCATGGTAAAAACTAAAAGCAGAGATATGTAAATCAGCCAATGATTGGGGAAATCGTTGCTGCAACACAGGCACATGGTTTATGAAGCGTCCCTGACATACACTGATTACTTTTGATTCTCTCTGCTGTGTCTTCTTTTCCCAATGAGGTGAACAATGGGGGGAGGGGTGACTGTAGATGGGGGCTTGTATATAATGGCTGGTGTGAAAAATAGGTGTGCAGGGGACGACTCAGTGGTTTTCGCCCATCATTCCCCATGGCTCATTGTTGTTTGCACTTTGTCAGAAGGGCCCGTCATGCACAAGTATGCACACAAACATAAGCAAACACGCGTGAATGTTTACGCACAACTATATATATACCTGAACACCCACGTGTTAGGGAGAAGAGGCCCAACACTGCCAAGAGCAGGAGAATGAGAGCAACAGAGTGACAGCAAGGGAGGTAGAGGGGTCAGCCATCCGCTGAGATGATAATGAAAGAATAATAATAGAGTACAGGATGAAATTACTGAGCTTTACCCACAATATCTTCTCTCATTAGCTCCAGCACTAATGTTGCCGTTTATGCTTGTGTTCTACACCAGCTCCCCCTAATTAGGCATGGGCTTCTAAAAATAAACAGCAAACTAAATAGTGGCGTGAAAGTACATGCAAATCTGTTGATGTACAGGAATAATGGTGGCGGGGTAGAGGAGCGGTGGGGTGGGGATTAGTGGTGCGCTGCAGACTAAAGTAATTGAGTTGGGTAGTGTTGACACCCAGGCGCAGTCAGAGTGCCCATGTTGTGGAACGTGCTGCGTGTGTGTGTGCTACAAGGCTCAGCGGGCGTTTTTTTTTGTGTGGCTGGTGTCATAGTAAAGGTGTAAACTCAGGATAAAAGGCTGGTGAGGATGCATAGATACTAATCCCTGTGTTACTTTGAAAGAGAGGAGCAGGGTGGAGTCTTCCTCCTGTCAAACAGTGAGGACAATCTGTTGCAACACCTGAGTGGGGCACAGCGCTGGCAGAGCGAGGGCACGGGGCTTGGCACAGCAAGGATGAGTATCTGTCAGCCATCACTCAGATCCAAGACCAGAAAAAAATTACAGAGGAATAAATCATATCCAACAAGGCAGGAAAACACATTTTCTATTTCTAGGAGTCTTCAGTTTACCTACACCTGCATGTCGTTGGCCTAATGGGAGCCGAAGCACCCTGAGGTAACATTGCAAACACAATCACAACTTATTACAAGTGCCACACATAAAGGAACAGGGCACCTTCTTTAACCGTGAGGTGACAGTGCTAACCACTGAGCCACAGCGCTGCCCTCCTGTGTAATTTAGCTGAAATGAATTTACCATAACAAAGACTTTGAACCTTTACAGAACAAAATTCAAATTCAGTAGCTCTCAACTAAAATCCAATATAAATGAAAATGGGTAGAATGTTGACAGTTTTATGATATGTGAGATAAGGTAGAAAATACAGTGGCTTAGAGCAATTTTCACAGCAACGTGCCTGTTTAAGCACGACAGGGGCAAAGTAGAGCCAGGCTCATCTTGATAATTCCTTTCTTAGCCTTGTCACTCCAGCTTTACGACTTAAAGGACTGATCTCTCGACATTGACTTAGTTATTTTTTCTTTCCCTGGCATTTATCATATGTTTTTCACCTTCACTGAAATGGAGTTCTTACCATATTTTCAAAAACATTGCTGACTTATGCAGGTTATTGATGTCTGCACTAGTAGCAGTAGGCAGTTAGCATGTAATACCTACAGTGGGGAAATTGCTATTACACACTGTATATGTTTACTACGCCGTTTGGAAAACAGTAACTGAAAGTTATGACTATCCTATCAAGCAGTATGTAGAACACTAACTGTGTACTATTTGTCCTTTATATACAGTGAATAATTAAAATAAAACATTAATATGAATGTATGTGTATCACTAGATTTGACTCAGAGACAGCGACAGAAAAGGGTTGGTTTCTTTACATTGCTTGTTTTTATAAGAACTGATTTATGCATATTTGAAAACGATTGATGCAATGTCCACTGAAGTCCTACAAAACTAACAAGCCACTTTTGAAAACGTTTTGAAAACTTTCACACTTGTGACAAATGTCTACTGAGGAAGAGTAAGCAACCCAAAGTCTCAATGCTTTCCATTAAAAAGAGACCCGGCTGACTGGAATTACAGGGTGAAGGTGACAAGTCATTACTGAAAGACTCTACTGTATTTTCTACCTTATCTGCTGCATATCATAAAGCTGTCAACATCCCAGCTAATTCACATTAATATTAGATGTTATTTGAGAGCTATTGAGTTTGATTTTCTTCCCCGAGCAATGTCACCGGAGGACACCAAATCTTTGTTATGGTAATTGCAGCTCAGTGACATTATGTGGATGAAACAAATGAACGGACCCAAGTTTCAGCAAGCAATGCACTTAGGGAAATGCTGTATTTTCTAGTTAGAGGAGTGAATACACAGCTTGATCGGAATTCAAAGCAAAGAATTGTGACAAAAAACTTTTGTGAATTTCCTCCACAGGGAAATCTGTGACATCACAGGTGGGTAAAATAATACTCAGGCGTGTGATGATGATAGGTGAAAAGTCCTCTCACCTATCAGGAACAGCTTTTATCTTTCCACTTTCCTCCAGTATCCAAACAAACAATGTTTTTTAGTTGCAATCTACAAAAGGATAAACTGTACTTTGTAGATTTACCACTGGCATTACTCATTTCTCTCTGCAAAAGTTGTAGCACCATTGTGATTTGTTCAAAACGGGAGAGATGTGTGGTGACTAATTTCTCCCTTGAACAGAGTCCATTTGGCCTCGCTTTCGAGCCTAGCTCTGTCCATTACTGCAGCTCTGAGTCACAAACCTCCACCCTGAGGCTGTCAGCAAGAGTCATCCTGGCGGGTGGGGCGTTCAAACACACAGATAAGCAGCCATACATGTACTTGTATGCACACACACACACACACACACACACACACACACACACACACACACACACACACACACACACACACACACACACACTTTTTGTCTACTTCTCACACCATCACACACAATCTCTCTCTTTATTTCTTTCTGCCTCTCTCACACATATATACACACACACACACACACACACACACACACACACAC
Organism: Perca fluviatilis; assembly: GCF_010015445.1. NCBI lineage: Eukaryota > Metazoa > Chordata > Actinopteri > Perciformes > Percidae > Perca > Perca fluviatilis. The sequence goes on along the minus strand of NC_053114.1, from coordinate 35,275,535 downwards.
ACACACACACACACAGCCTTACTTCCCCAGGAATCTGATCTTTTTATAGAGTGGCTGTGTGTTGGCGTGTGTGGCGGTATGGCCGTGCTGTTTCACCCAGTTTAGACTGGATCTCAGATCAATATCCTGTCCCCCGCCGGCCAGCTAGTTCAGGCCGGACAGACGGCTTCTGAAAACCTGTCCTTGTGGTTTCACGTCTGCCGTCTCTTAAAAAAGAAATCTGGTAGTTATTTACCCAGCTCTAATACATGAATACATGAAGGGACACCATTTTATCACATCTTTTGTTTGTGAATGATTGTTGCAGTGATATTCAACCACTCTGAATACGTATAATAGTAACTGTCTAAAGTGTCGCACTCTTATAAACACATATGGAATCATACTGGTAACAAAAACAAGTGCCGAAATCATAATGCAGACTGCAGTGGGCTTCTTCAGCTGTTAGCGTGGTTTTTGTGTGTTTTTGCCTTGGTGGTGCTATTAACAATGTGAATGTGATGCATTACCTTGTCTGTCACTCATCACCTTATCTGTGGTAAAATATGTCCCCTTTTCCCTCCAAGAGTTAAAATATATCATGAACATGAAACCTTACAGGGTAATAATTGAATGTTTTGGTAATCATAGGCTCTTTGGTAGCACTAAATAAATTATCTTAGATATGGCATTGCTGATTAACTGTGGAAGACTTCATACATGTTTAAAGCCAAATCTGTCCTGGCTTTTTCTGTGCAAAAATAAAATAATTACGAAACAGAAACAGGTCTTATACAGTGTCAAGCAAAGCAAGTGCATATGCCATGGTAACCACGATAACCATTACTTGCAAAGGAAACCATTTGTCAGCTGTCCGTAAACATTGCTTTGTTTACTTGAGGCATAGTCCATAATATTTTTATAGGTCGTCTGTATGTGACCCATTCACTGTGTCTAGAGGCTGCATGGAGAGTATTCTCTGTTCAGACAGACAAAGTAAAACGTGGCATTATTCACTTTATGTATACCGAGCAGTTATAGAGTATAGTTTTTTTTACCAATATTTTGCACAATTCACATGACATGTTCTCCATACATGAATTAATTTAAGAATCATTTTCAAGTTTTTTCTTTAAAACATTTCTTTAGTTTAGTTATATGTTTTTACATTTGTTTTTTAATCATTTTAACCAATCAGCAGCTCATGTACAGTAAACTCTGAAAAAAATGGACCTGTTTATAAGACGACCCCACCAATAACTTGTGTATTATATACTTCAATAAAGACTTGGATCAAAAAAGGATTTGATGAAATTAGACAATATTAATTTCCATCATTCAATCAGAGAAAGAACTAATGTGACCAAACAATGGCCCAACCATCATGATGTTACAAAGCCTTCTGCTTGATCACCTTGGAAAACACAATTTTCCAAATTTCAGCTTGCATGAAGTACATTTCTGTCTATGAGACCTTTGAGGTTGCCAACACGGCCTCTATGGCTCTAAAATCTCAACCCCTAGGGTTGGGTAGATTGTGCAGCTAAGCTGAGCTGCGGAGATCTCTAAGGCTAGTTGGGCCCTTTCGCAAACCTGTCAGCCCCTGACGGCCCTTCATGATCAAGGTGACTTATGGGGCAGCATCTGCAGCTGTGACGTTGCAGTCAGGGTCTCATTCCCTGACAGATTACAGTGTTGGACAAGCTGCCACTCGGTGCAATGTGGCTGTGATGGCTCTGATAATTGAAGTGCTCAAAGGTGGATGGTTGGACAGATGAAGCCCAGCAAGTCAATGGATCAATAGTGTAATCCTGAGCTCCAGGTGCTGAAGCTAAATGGGCCAGTTGGACCGAGCTCCGGCAGAAGCAAACCAATAAAGGTCACAGGGCCTTTTGTGTCCACATTCTGTCCTTTTTATTTTAAATCTATTTGTCACCGACCAAAGTTTGCCATTATGGGAGTAAAACAGCTCAGCACTAATAATTCCCATCAAGCCGCATGTGCCTCAGGCAACATAAATGATGTACGGTAACTGACAGCAGAAAAAATATACCTTTACAAATGATATGACAGCCAATATCTTCCAGCCAGTGTGTGGCATTTATAGGAGTATTGGTCAGGGTTTACCCTTTAGATTCTGCTATTATTGTTTTATCTCCCCCAGTCCCATTTCACTGATATAGCCATCTATTTGCCTATCTTCTACCTGGCAAATAGACTGTTCAACATTCATTGTGCGGCGGCAAACAGATTTCATAATCGGCACTCACGTTGCTCACAAGTCAATAGCTATGACTTTATCAGCAGGAAAACACAGAAGGTTTGTTCATGGAATTAATTGAATAGGAATAGCTGAGCCGGGGCGTCATGAACGCAGTCATTTTCATATCGCTCAAATGTCACCAGCTGATGGGGTGGCAGGCTGGTTTGGCCACCTGTCAAGCGTCCCTGTGACAAGCACCACCGAAGGAAACACCCTGAACCCGGCATTACAAATAGACTACCGCACAGAAATGAGCATGAGAATCTCTTTATTCACCTACTATAAAAGTACACATTTTTCTTTATGGCATCAAGGAAGCGTTATCAACTTGCACAGTTACAAATGTGTTTGTCAGATGTTGCACAGGAACAACAGCACTTAAGATTCAGTGCAAATGGACAGTGCATTTGACAAACAGTACATTGCACACTATAAATATCACTTTACAAACATGTCATTCAATCAGTAGGTGCATTCAGGCAGCACAGCATACAGAGAAAAATGAGAAATACTAGCTGTGTGGTTTGCCAAATGGAGGTGTGCATAGGGAGAGCAGCTGCAAGGATCCGTGGTGATGAGGACAGAGAGATGGCGGGGTGCGAGTGAGACAGAGATGATGATTTCTAATCTATAGAGGTCTCACGAGAATGAGAGGATCAGTCACCAGTAGGAGATGGGCATAACCAACTAACTGTAGCCCTAATACACACCCATTGGTAATTTACACTCATCCACGCCATGACTGAGCCTCACTGAAGGTGTAATGCACAACAATGTGTATAAGAGGGAGATTTATCCCTGTCTTTATATGTTAAGAGGATGCTTGGGTGGAAGGACAAAGGATTTCATGTAACCTTTTGCATTTACCTGATGCTCTTAGCCAGGGCCACTTATCAGAAAAGGCTTAAATTGTTATGTCACCAACATGACAAGCAACCGATAGTAAGTACAGTACACTTACGTGAAAGGGTCTGAACCATATGGCAGGGCCCCAGGATGACATTATAAAAGAGTTGCACAATAAAATGAAATAAAGAGGTAGAGGAAGAAGGAACTCACAGGGTCAGATGAAGATAAATGCCAGATGCTGGAGGCCAGAGTTGTAGTAGGGCTCTACAAGAAGAAGGAGCCCAAAGTAGAAGAGAGAGCCAGAAGGAGTTAAAGAAAGAAAGCACTATAGAGTGAGAATGCATATCTGTGGATGGGGAGCCATACACAGGCAAAGAAAGAGAGGCAATCTAGGGAGGGAGGGGGTAAAAAGTTAAAGCAGAAACAGGGAAGTAGTGCAAAAGAGAAATAGCCAATTAGCAGGAAGCCAGCAGGTGTGCTTTCTCTCTGGAGCTCCCCTTCCTTACCCCCATCCTTGGTATCGGGTAGGGGGGTGGGCTAATGCTGTGCTAGCCTTAAAGAGCAGGGAGTTGCTATGGCAACTCCCTGGCACGCTCTGTCTCCAGGGAAACGGAAATGTCACAGCTTAAGAGGTCTTACAGAAAGCAAGTGAGTAAGAGAGAAGCAGAGAGAGGCCAAAAAAAAAGGATACAGGTATGTGCGAGGAAACGCAGCGACGGGATCGATGCATTACTCTTATCTTTGTAGCAAGGCCGTCCCATTACCAGTGGAGTTTGTGTACAATCAAATTAATCATCTGGCATTGGCCTCCAATCCTCCCACTCACTCCTTAACTTAGTTTACAGCCTGAACAGATGACAATGTAGACATTTTGTAATTTAGAAGCAGTCCCTTAGTAAGAAACTGAAACCCAACTCACCCGCACCTGAGCACAATGCAGTCCATTGCCTTCGAGAGCCAATCAACCTTCATTTATTTAATCAAATATTTACTGTCATAGCAGCCAAGGGGCCTGAGGCTATGGTGGGAAAGCTGAAGCTTGCATTGGCAGCGTGTGGCGAGGGTGAATGTGATGGTGTTTGCTGCTGAACTATGGGGCTGACCCTCCAAATCACACATTAGCCAGAGCCGACCAGCTGAAAGCCCATTAACCTGAATGGCCGCTGATTGCTCCACTATTAACACAGTCTGACTCCTCTCCTCCAGGGCTGTACCCACTTATACAGGTGGTTCAAGGTCTTGGATTAATCAGGATAAACAAATGTTGTTTCTTTGTCATGGCAGTGCCACTTTGTTTGATGTATGCCACACATTACAGCTACAGTCACTCCCACTTTTCTCCCCAAATCTTTTTGAAAATGAACTTACTAATTGTGCCCATCTGGCATAATTGACCTTTTGTGTGTAGCCTGTCATGATTCAAAAAGGTTGTTTCAATTGTATTAGAAAGTCACAGAAGAAATGAAACGTGTGTGTATGCGTGTGTGTTATGTGTGTGGGTTCGTGTTAGCATGAGGACAGTGGGTTCTCGGAGAAAGGAGATGGCCGGCTAAATGGAGCATTTCTCCAGCATGCTGCTGCGTGCCTGAGAGTGTGGCCTGGCCATGCCTAATTTATTTCCTCTTTTGTCGTTGTTGTCTCCATTCCTCGGTTGATTAAACCAACCTCATGCAGCTATGCTCAACAAATAGCCTAATTGAGTACGACCTTGGCAAATGATATATCAGCCCTATCCTCCAAAAACACCACCTGCACCAGACGCCCATCTCCCCAGCCCATCGCTCTGCGGGCCGCCACACCAAGCACAACAAACATAAACAGGGGATTCGCCTCCTCAGCCAAAGTCATTTCTTGCACGACCTTTCCCACAAATCACTGAGATGACACAGGGCTAGATGGATCACTGAAATGGGACACATTTGTATCACTTAGACCTTTCATCAGATGCAAGCAGATATTCATCTATTATTCCCCCTTCCATTTGCAACTTTCACCCCACAGCCTGCACACGCGGAGGGCAAAATAAGTGAACAAAACATTCCTATCTCTGTTCCATGCAGCAGCAGCTGCAGCAGGCTTAAGCACCACAGAATTCTCATTAAATTTCCATCCTGTCTCTGTGTTTAGATGGGAGCTGAAATGAGGGAAAGAAGGGGGGCTGGTAGTTTGTGTTCAAAGGGTGCCTGCTGTAGAAGATCTGATGGCTCTCTCAGTGCAGTCTCTGGTGGGATCTCTCACAGGATACAGATGCCTGCTCCGAGACGGCTTCATACCTAATGAGTCTGAGCTCCAGCAACGCTGCACACAAAGCAGCGCTGCCCTCGATTCTCTGTTTGTTTGCCACCACCAGCCCCACCCTTGCTGCCTCGCTCACTCCCTCACTCAGCACTGAGCGATGTGCCTGCCCACAGCTAGTGTGTGACACTGATGTGTTTCTCAGGAGGGATGCATATCCTGCAGGTAAACACCTGGAGGCTGAAAAATCACCCTCCAAAAGCAGGCGACAGTGGCTGTGCTGTAGCCAGGGACTGTCAACAAACTGAGACTCATCCCTCTGCCTGTCTCTCTGCCGGCTTCGGCACTGAAGCTCTGGACCACAGGTCCAGGTTCTGTGTGGTGGCAGAGGATGAGAGAAAGAATGCCTTAATTCAATGCTCAGATCTGATCTTTTTACTCAAGATTTGTTTGAATTTCTTGTGCGGTGAACAGTTAGACTTCAATCTACAAATTTGTAAACACAAATTAACAAGATGTGATGGGCATGTATAAGTAAGTTAAGCATGAAGAGAGTGTAATCACTTGACTCGCCTGAATATAGGATGGGAGGGCGTTCGCTGAATGGGTTGATTCCTCATTCAAAGATCCCAATATCACTTATCACAATTACTTATTTTGGATGCAGAATTGCATACAAAACAGAAGTGTAAAGAAAGCCTAACTTTGACTCCTTGATAGTAAACCGCCAAGAGTTATCTTTCAGAAGATACCAAGGTTGTGACTGTCATCAAAAAGGCTAAGAACAGTAACAGTTAAATGTTGGGTATGTCATAGTCCATTTCAGGTCTGCATCTTCATACATGTAAAGGAGTTGTGCAAGTCCGTACTTCGGCATATGTATGAATAAATGTGTCCGTGTGTGTTGGAAAGAGAGAGCTCATGTTGTGGTGACCTCTACTAAAGACATGGAGGCTTAGTAAACAACAGATCTTCCTTTCACGTCCCTCAGAGCCATGCCACATCTGGCCTGGAGGTGGGATAGGGATGTGTTGATAAAAATAGGTCACACTGCCAATATACAGCCTAAGGATGGCAGGGAGGTTACCACAGCAAGCAGAGGAAATGGACGAATGTGTCTGTCTGTCCATCATCCTTGTCCTGCTGGGAGATTAGAGGAAAGTTGTAGGGAAGAATAGGAAAAACAAAAGAATTCTGGTCCACTCTTGGCATTACACAGAGGTCAGACAATTTTTTTAACACTTGAGCTCTCTGCACTGCTGATAATTTCAGTGACGACATTCACGGGCATCCTCTTTTAAAATCAAATGGAAAAATCACACTGGGTGGTAAAGCATACCGTAGCTCATTAAAATTTCACTTTAGAGCTCTTTGACGAGCTTCGAGCTCCAAGACAGCATGCCATCGAGGGCGTACGAGAATAAGTCCCCCAAGGCCATTCGCACAAGACAAACTGCAGGGGGGTGTCTGTGTTCTCTGCCATCCAGGCGATTAATGCATACGCACTGGGGGTCCCATACAGTCCGTAGTACTCGTGCCATTATAAGTCTGCCTAGAATGAGCCATCATCATATAGGCGCCGGCTGTCCCAAGGCAGAATGGCTTTAATCAAAGCCTGTAAGGAGCCAACAGTCACTGGGGACAAGTTCCATTGGGAGTTAAGTTAAAAGAGTGAAGGAGCCAAGTAATCTCAACTCCTCCAGATGGGATAGAGGGATTAAACAGTGAAGAAGTGGCGAAGATGGATGGGGAGGAAAGGACGTTTTTACATGCTTCTCCCCGTCTTTACCTCTGAGAGCTGTCATGATAGCTGGCCCGGCCTGCTTATTTATTGAGAGCTTTCATTCAGGAGCTGACTGACTGGGAGCATTTAAACAGACCTGGGTCTCTGCCCATCGGCATGCCTTTGCTTCTTTTTTTAAGCAGGCCCTGCTTCATAACCATCAATCAGTTGATAATTTCATCAAGCACCCCGCATCACTGACAGCCCACACGAGACAACACAAGACCCAAATAGTGTATCCCTTTCACCAAACCTTCCCTGCAAATGTGCCAGGGGATTTATTAATAACACTTCCCGTGGTTAACAATTTACATATGGCCAATATCACAAGACTTCATTAAGTAAATAATCTGGGATCACATCTCTTCTGTGATGTTTCTAAATCCAATTATTGCTTTATCAAATTGGATTTCACTGTTATTATTTTTATTTTTTCAGGGTGTGGTGCCTGGCAGTAGGATGATGAAATTGGTGCAGTTTAATATGAGCGCTGCTGATAAATGTGTTTGGTTTCATCACTGCAGCTGTAGACAGTCCAAAGGGCAGACACAGTGCTCCAGAGCATGGGCCACTGCTGGGACGACTTCTGCGTTAATCATATTACAGCACAGCTCCAAGGTGTGCAGAGGACATTTGCACACAAGGAAATGTGTGTAGGACAAAACTGGTAGGCAAGACAGTACTCCAAGCCACTGCAGGAAACTAGCTTTCAGTGCTGCACAGGCCAGATAGTTGTTTACTGTTTAAAGACGCAGAGAGACTATAACTTTCTACGGGGAGCGTAATTAGCTGTGAAGCGTCAAACAGACAACAAAGAGCGCAACATGAAACTGCCTCTGATACGTATCCTTGAACTCTGCGAGGAGATGGTATCTTTACAGAACAAAAAGATCCCACATCTCTGTCTCTCATGTCCTCTGATCTCTTCTCTTTACGCTACCATCTACACGTTTTCAAAATAAAAACAAAGGCAATAGAAAAGGAAGGATTCTCCATGGGGCCATTCTGATAACATAGTCTTCCCTGCAAGTAGAGAGACAGTCCCCAGAGTTCCTGTGTCCACTCTGAATGACACTCCAGCAGCTCCGCTCTCTGGGGAACCACTATTCACACGGCACAGGAAAAAGGAAGACCAAAAAAAAACACAAACGAGGAAAAGTAAAAACACTCTCCTGCTTTCTTTTCTTCTCTCATCTTTGATGCTCCTCTGGTACAAACCTGGGTTTTCTTTTCTCTTTGTAGCACCACACAAATGAAAACATGTGAGGAGTAGCAGAGAAAAATGAGGCACCCTAAGGTGGAAAGAGAGGGTAGAGAGTGAACAGGGGAGCACTGGGGCTGTTTTCGTACAAACAGCTAAGCCAGAGATAGGGAAGTGGAACATCTTCTTAATGTCCTGCCTACAGTACAACCTTTCCCTTATACCTAATATTCCCTAAAGTCTAAATGTGTGTTAGTCTTGCATACAGATGAGTGCACAAGAGGGACCGATCTAGTGACCCATGCTGACCTATGAATGAACAAGCTTTATCTCAAATGGAGGGGAGTGGTTGAAACTAAAAAGCCTGTCATTTCAAAGTCCCTGAGAGCGAAGGAGGTGGGCAAGAGGACACACTAAATAGACATGGAGCATGGTGGGGTCTTGCTGGCTAATTAGCCAGACATGCAAAGAGCTCTCAACTGTTGATTCTTAATACAGTATGTTCTGTCCCTTGACGGCAGAAAACGTAGAGTCTATGAAACATCATTATCCAAAAACAAGACAGAAATTAGATAATTTAGGAGAGACTGTAACCCTCTAATGTCTTTCTTTTCAATTTATCTACACTCTTCCTCTCTGCATGTATCTGTCGTTAATGATTGTACTCTTTCCTCCTCTGAACACAAAAAAACTGGGTTCTGCTAATGCAGATAGCAGCTTAATGACTCCAAATCAGGGGAGATGCAGTGCATCGGCCCGGGAGGTCGATAGTCTAGTCAGACCAAGCCATAACAGCATCAACATCAATTGGATAGACCACTAAAACAGTGTCGTAAAGGATCCAGGCTGGGAATTAAACAGGACAACAAGGAGAATCAAACACTTCCAGACTGCATGTACTGCTATGGACTCACATAGCGAACGGCACCCATACTCATTCCACTGCTGGATTTCGATCAGTAAATTTAAATTTAAATTTGGTGATCTAGTTGAGACAGCAAAATGCAAAAGTTAACAAAAAAAGAAATGATCACATGCAAAATATACACAAACAAAAAAAAGGGTTAATTATGCTGTGATGGTGACAGGCATAAATATAGACTTGTTAAAGTGCAAGCACATTACCAATAACCCAACAGGCAGCAGCAGCTCTATGCCAGCCCGTGCCATCTCTTGGGACCTGAAGGTGTTAGTGATATAGGCACTATACAGTATGTGTCCTCTCCTGCCTTGGAGAGGGAGCTGTGGAAATTGGGTTGGGAGCGTAACTGGTGGTGGCAAACAACAGGGAACAGAGGTCTATGCTGTATGGCCCACAGATGCCTCTACTCCCAGGCCCTCCTCCATGTCCTCCTGCCTGGCTGCCAGACATCCATACAGCTCGCAGGCCTCATCCAAAGAGAAGCTGACAATGTTATCTGTGTGCTCTGCCTTTCCTGTGCCCAGTCCACCATTGTCTATTTATTTATTCCGATCCTGGAAATAAAGAGGGAAATGAAAACACACCTTTTTTCATTATGTTTTTCTTCATTCAAGTGCTTTCCACCTGACTAAAATTCATATTTATGCTAATATGCGGCACCTCTTTCCGCCTCTGCCTCACATGGGAGATGGGAGCCAGGCTAGAATTAATGACATTGCATCGGCGGTAATGTTTGCCGCGTTTCATTAGCTGGTATATCTTTAATTTCCAATAAACACAGTAATTAGGGAAGGTATCCGCGGAGACAGGCCCTGGCAGGCTGCTGCCGTGGTAACAGCTGTAACCAAATCTGCACCGAGGTAACAGCAGTCAAGGAGGACTTTCAGCTTAACCAAATCCTGCCTCGCAGTGGGAAGGGCCTCAATTCAATTATATGAAAATGAAGCCCACCACAGATATCGGCCCTGCAGTTCACAGAAAAGAGAGAGGAAATAAAAAAACATTTGCAAGAGCGTCCGCAGAAAAGATGGGCCCATCCATATGTATGTATACACATATGGTATTCAAATAAAAAATGCATCGATATTTCAAAACGGATTTTATTCATTTATATAAAAATCAAACGCACACATACTGTAGATGTAGACTTTCATTTCACCTTTTTTTTTAAAAACCCATTTCAAAGCAGTGTCTCCCTTTGCTTCAGCTTTCAAAAGGCTACTCTTTCAAAAAGCACTTAAGAGGGAGGGGAAAACATTCACAGAATGTTCCAAAAAATCAGCCCCTCACATATTACACTGTCTCTCGCTCACTGTAAGCACAAAGGGCAGCAGAATGGATTAATCCTACACATTATAGTCAAAGGACTAGTGAGACTCATGTACAGAGAGGCAATTTACCATCCTGACCTTTCAATCTTTAAAACGGTCCACATATCCCTCCCCTCCACCCCCCAGACATACTTTTGAATGCTCTCCTCTAATGCAGGTGCCGCAATCATCTGAGGATTTCTTCATCTCACATGACTTGATGAACAAAGTGAGATAAAAATGGAGGAAGAAAGACCGTCAGAAAGAGTAAAGCGAGGGACCGGATAGGAGAGAGATATAATGATAGAGACAGAGAAGTGAGAATTTCTCCCTGAGAAAGGATACGGGCCAGGTAACCAAGTGACTGCGCTGCAAAGGAGAGGAGAGATATAATGGAAGCTGACACTGCCTGCATTCCCAGTCCTGACCTCCCAGTCAGAGTGTCCTGTTTATTTAGAGACAAACAAATAGAGAACGGCAAAGAGCTAATAGGCTGTGCTAGGTACTCAAACTCAGTCACCCCAGTATAAGGCGAGGATGCTGAACACAAGATGAATGGCACCGATTTCACAAGGGCTGGGATTTGTTTCCTAATGATTGTGGAATACTAGACGTGGCTGCATTACAGCTTTAAACAAGATATTTCAGTGTAGATCCTTTAAAAGTTGTATTTACATTTGAAGGTAAAAATACTGCTTAGTGCTTTTATTGCCCCATACATTTACGGTATTCCATCATGCATGTTGACTCTTAAATGGTAAGTATGATGATATTTTCGGTATTCCTCTTATCAACAAATCCCTTGGAAAGACCAAAGCCAACAATACATTGACCCTACTAACAAGTATGCAAGTTGATTTAGCCAAATAACTTAATTGTTGTCCAAAACACAACTTTGCTCTGTGACATGTTTCTTCAACACAATGAACACAGGTACTGTAGTTTATTTAGAATCGAACCCACATACATCATCATGTTGATGGAAATACGCATAAGAGCACCAAATTTGTATATTTCCGCAGCTAAAAATAGTCTCCAACAAATACACTATTCATTCATATTGGACTAACCTTTTTGCAACTACAGGACCCAGTTGTTTCAGAAAATTTGTATTTGGGCTGACAACAAGAGACAGGGTAGGAAAGTCAGAACGACCAACGCTTTGTCGTTATTTTTTTTTTTCTTGGGTTTGGGGTGACAGTGAGAAACATTGAGAATAATGCCTTATCCTTTAATCTTAATCCCATAACATTTGTCAGGAACAAAAGACAGCGGCTGCTGGTCTTAAAAAGAAAGGAAGCTCATTTTTTTATATTAATTTTATAATAATATATATAATATAATATAATAATTATTAAAATAATTATTTATAATATCCGTGAGATGGTTTCATCAAGAGGCATGGCCAGCAGTAGATTTTCTTTGTCACGACACTTCCAGTCAGCCAGCAAACTTTGCCATACCAGGAAAGCTGAAAAGACCTGTTACTTTGCCCTATCTTTTGCACTAAATCAATCTTAGGTGTTGATCTGCCCTGCTGTTTGATTCTAAGTTTGTCCTCGTAAGGAAGACTTTCAAATGTCCTGCTACGCTCTGCTGTGCCATGCTACATCCTGTAATGCCCTGCAGTGCCCTGCTATGCCATTAACTACTATTACTACTATTTCTAGTCACTCTTCCATTATCTTTATTGCCACTGTTCATCACACCCCCAACTGGCACCGCCAGACACCGCCAACCAAGAGCCTGGGTCTGTCTGAGGTTTCTCCCTAAAAGGGAGTTTTCCTCGCCACTGTCGCACTAAATGCTCTTGGGGGAATTACTGGAATTGTTGGGTCTTTGTAAATTATAGAGTGTGGTCTAGACCTACTCTATCTGTAAAGTGTCTTGAGATATCTCTTGTTATGATTTGATACTATAAATAAAATTGAATTGAATTATATTGAAATGGCTTTGCCAAAATCAGGTCAACAATATTAGCATTGTCTGCCATCATGTGCAGTTTGCTAGCTGGCTAGTTCACCCCTACAACACTAGCCTAGTCTACTGTATGAATGAATGAGCAAACGATCTAACTAAACGATATTAAACTCAAAGGAGGAAATGTGGGAATTAGGTGTATAGTTGTATGAAATGTATGATGAAAATTGGTTAGCAGTTTCGCCAAGCAAATGCCAAAAAAGAGGTTGCAGCAGTTTGTCTTTCGACTACACTCGCAAAATCCGAAATGGGACTGTCACTGAGCTCGGATAGCTTCGGCGACTTTTTATAGTACAAAATCACTCTCAATCAAAAGGAGGTGCAGTCTTTCGACAGACCCTCCAATCATCACGCATAAGCCCGGAATCCAGGCCAGCCCACTCCTCCATTCACCCCCAGAGACGCTGAGCGTCCATGGGTGGGACATAATCAAAGCATTTATCAAATGACCATCTAGTTTCGAAGCACTGAAAAAAACAGTTCAAAGCAGCCCCATTGAAGTCAACGGACGCTAGGCTTCAACAGGGAAATGCATTGTGATGCTACGGCAATGTATGAGAAGGAAATCGAGTCAGTCGACCTGCTAGAGCACAAATTATGTATAAAGCAAAAAACAGACTACTAACAGGTAATATTCAGAAGTTCTTTTTTGATAGAGAGGGGGGATATAATTTAAGGGATAAGTTTAAATTCGAGGTTCAAGCTGTTCGCATGACTATAAAAAGTGAATGCATTACAATCAGTGGTGTGAAATTGTGATATGGTCTGTGCACAGAACTTGAGCAATGTCCAAACATAATCCAGTTCAAAAAGGTACAAAGCAATGATTTTTAAAAAATATAGAAAAGGAGGGCTTTAATAATTGCAATAGGTGTTCTTTGACGTATGTGTATGATTATATGTGTGTATATGTGTGTGCATGTATGTGTATGTGTGTACATATATATGCATGTATATGTATGTATATATAACCCATATATATTATAGAAGATAAATGTAATACATAGATGTATTAATGAGATACACATATGTGGTAAATGAAATAATAATAATTTACTGAGTTATGGAAAAGGTATAGGATAAAAGGGTATACTTCTTCCTACTCCTTTTCAGACATGTCTAAGTTGGCCAATGTTACTTATTGTTTATTGAATGTTTTGCTTATTTAATTTTTTTGTATATTTCTTTGATACTTTGTTTGGTTTATTTTTTATATGTCTGAAATAAATTTCTTCATTCATTCATATATGTAGCTGATTCTATACAAACTTGTCTTCGAGATGAATGTGTTCTAATGCATTTTTAGTCAATAAAATGTTAACACAATAGTACATATTTGACCATTCATTTTTTTGACATTTTAGGGGAAGCTGAGCTTCCCTTGCAGTCTTAAAGAAATCGCCTCTGCTCTATATATATCTATGCACTTTCCTTTCTTTCCACTACAGCTACTTCTAAGTTGCACAATTGCTTTTATTTGCCAGGGTTTGACATCCTCTTGTCAGTTCCTGCCATCTCTAGCTTTGTACCTCTGATCCCATCCCTCCTCTTCTCTGTACCTCCTCCAAGGGCTGTACACCTCACCAGTATACCAGATCAGACAAAAGCTATGGAAAGGTCATAACTCACTGGTTGGTCCCTGGCAGCATCTCCCTCTGCCATGCCAGGCGCTGCATTCAGGTTATGAGCGCCCCTTGCTTCCCAGTAGGCTCCCAGAAGCCCAGTCCCAGTCTGGTTTCCCAGCATGCAGGATCCATAATGTCAGACATCTCCATATCACCAGTAATCACAGGATCAACTTGGGACCATGTGCTGTGCTGTGATTAGCGACAGTGGCTTACCAGTCCTGTTCAGACTTCGCACAGGAGAACAATAATAGTTGACGTCTCCATCTGCTGCCATGAAATTACTGCGGTTGACTTCCTTCACTCCCCTCACCGAGAGAGATTCAAAAGGATGGGAAGAAGAGCTCACTCACTTTGGAAAAGCTTGCACCCTAAGTCAGAAAGCAGCAGGCTCAAGCTGTGCCTCTTCACCCTCCCATCTTAGTTGATCTTTGGGTGAGCATATGGCCTGAGAGTCGAGAAAGTGTAGCATCTCGGCAGGCTGGATTAGGGATGGAGTAACAGGCTGCGAGGGAGTGGTGATGGGCACTTTGGCTGGAGCACGCCGTAATCTGCCCAGCAAGGCAGAGCACAGATGCTGGGCCAGGCAGGGAGGCTTACTCCTCGTTAAGAGTCCATTATGGAAAAGTCCTCGTTAAAGAAACACCACTGCGAAGAGAGACCGTCCGATAGATGAGCAGGAACAGAGAGAAGATGTGATTAAATAATGAATTAATCACCCGACCATTTTCAGCAGGGTCACGTCTTCATTTCCCTCTATTAAAGATACAGCAACCTGGATTGGAGGACTCGATGGAATACTAGCTCATACATTTTAAAGTTTGATTTTATTTGATTTTTTTTCACTCCCACCTGTCTTTCCACCTTTTGTTTGACTAAATTTCACCTACCCTTTCCATCCGTGCTTCCTGACAGGCCTATTTGAGATAATGCTTTTGGTTAGCAAAGCAAGGAGATGTGGCAAGGGAGGGAGAGAAGCCTGAGGAATTCTGCTCAATTGAGCACTGGGGAGAATGTTAACATGGGGCCCTGGCACCTCTGCCAAAATGAGTTAGCCTTACTTGATGTTTCAGTGTTGATTAAGAGACAGGGATGGGAATAGGTTTCAGCTCTGTTTAGTAAAGGAGCAGCAGGTGCAGGTTGGGACAAGCCAAAGAAATGACGGTGTTAACTAGCGTCAGTTTGTACACTGGAAAAAATGTCTTCCCTAACAAGTAATTCATCAGAGCACAATCACCACAGCATTGCTGTCTTAATAGTGAAAGGCAGAGGAATTCTTCAATCTGCTTTTTTATACAAATGAACTCTTTATATACTGGTTAAATGTATTAATTGAGCATGAGCTGCTATAACTAATAATAGTTGAAAGGGTTTTGTTTTACTATGAAAATGTAATCTTAATATATTATGTAAATGGATCTTCATTCCTCTTTGATTAATTTGCACGCATTGCTGTAAATTAATAGATAATTTAATGACGGCCATACCTGTATTTTGACATTAATAAAAAAGTGGAGCCTCTATGTATATGAGTATCTACAGTGTGTAAAGAAATTATATTATTATTAACTAGCAACCCAAACAGCCTTTTTCGCAGCAGTTTGTCCTATAAAATATATGAATGCGGTTACAGTAAGCTAACCGCCTACTTCCATTATTAAGTTATGTGTATGAATAAATGAAGTAACTTTTACAGAACCTTTTATAAACTTTCCTAAAGAAAGGTCTGACTTAAAGCCAAATCTTATAATCACTCTGATGATGATCACCATGACAATTTTTAACAGAAAGAAAGTTCTTGAACCTTTTGAAGTGAAGTGATTGCATTAGAAGTTGAAAGTCGTCCTACAATCCAAATGGTTCACTCATTTTAACAACAATGAGATTTAATGATCAAATGCAATTCAATAACATTTCATACAGACATTTTCTGCAGTGCAGAAGCTGAAAGAGATTCTCTCGAGAAGCACGTAGGCTGAACTGATGTAGGGAAGATTTTTCCTCTCCCTCTTTTTCACTGTAACAACCTCCCTGAGCATTTCATAGCTGCATATGCTGCTGCTTAAAGCACCGCTGAGATTTATGCCATTGTCAGCTCACAAGGGTGCAATCAGGAATAAAGATCCCATAAACCCCTCTGATGTGTCCACAGGTACAGCAGTACTAGGTTATTGCTGATGGCGAATAAAACCACGCAACTTTTTTTTTTTCTTATTTGAAGTGAAAGCTTACAGTACATGGTTACATAGTAGATACAGGTTTTGAGTGAGTTCCGTAACCTGTAGACTTTGAATCCTGATTAAACCTCATGGCATTATTTCACAAATACATTGACGTTAACAAGAAAAGAAGTTTAGCTCTTCCGTCCCCCACATTCAACAACAGTACTTTGCTAGTTGAGAACGAGGCACGGACAGGGGAGAGAAAGAAGCCATAAAGATTTCAGACTGCCAGAGAAAGAGAAAGAGATTAGGATGGACGAGAAAACATGCACATCACGTCACAGCTTTAGGCCCCTTTGTTTTAATCCTAAGTAATGCTGATTTCCTCTGGGTTGCTGAGGTTGCCAAGAGTGCTAGTGTGTGTGTGTGTGTGTGTGTGTGTGTGTGTGTGTGTGTGTGTGTGTGTGTGTGTGTGTGTGTGTGTGTATATGTGTATGTGTGTGTGTGTGTGTGTGTGTGTGTTTAAATTGTTTGTCCACTCGTGAAGTCAAGCCAGGTTGGCATCTGCTGCATTGTGTATGCTACTAGTGAGTCCGCATGAATGTGTGTGAGTAACGCTGGGACCCCACAGATTATCCACTGTGTGTTTGTGTGTATATGTGTGTGTGCCCACCTGGCTATCTCTCACAAGGTTACATAAGTATGCGCGTACCCTTCGGGGGACTCCCTAGCTCTGGGTCCAGCTGGCACACTGCTCCCGCTCCTACCGCCAAGCTTTTTTCCTTTCAACTTTCAACTTTAACAAACAACTGACTTTAATTATCTCTTCCTTTACCTATACAAACATGTTTTCTTTATTTTAATTGATTTATTTGCTCTGCAGAGTGTCTTAACTGGGGTGACTAAAGGGGCTTAGGTGATACAAGCCCACATCGCTGCTGAGACAATTTGCTTTACCATTCTGTATTTTCATGGTGAGGTTTTCTGTTGTTACGGCTGGCTAGATAGTATCTACTCAATCCAGCCTGGCTCAAATATGTGGTGAACAAATGTACAAAGAAAAAAAGAAAAATAAGACAATAACAGTAAATGCAGTAAACAGGCCTGCGCAGTTTGATGACTGATGGGGAAAGTATTTTCGTGAAGGCCGAAGTATGAGAGGTGTCTCGGTCCTGTCTGTGAGATTGCAGAGTAGTAATCATAAAGGTGGCACGTCTTGGGCTGAGCTGAGGTTGCACTGCAAACACCCCCCATACGCCCTCTCGGCCTCTCAAGGGCCGTCTATCCCACTCCATCGCATCACTATAGCGACAGCTCTCCCTCGCCTCCCCATCAATCCCCTGGCCAGTCGCTGCTCCCCAATCTCACTGCCAGCTCCTCAGCCAGTCAGCAGCTGCCCAACAACGGCAGGCCTGACAAAAGCTTACCCTGCCGGTTTCAAGTCTGTCAACCACGGGCCTGTCAAATTACTGTCAGCATAGTGGAGGGAGGGTGTGAGGGAGGGGGAGAAAGAAAAGAGGAAGGGGTGAAAGTGGATAGGAAAGGAATGGAGATAGCAGGGTGGGGCATGTTGGGCGTGATGAGATGGGGAGAGTGTCACACACAGTCACACACAGTCACACACACACACACACACACACACACACACACACACACACACACACACACACACACACACACACACACACACACACACACAACTCTGACATATATATCACTCTTGCCCCATCTTTTCTGATGCTGGCACTGGCTCACTCCCATCAATGTCCCCCTCCCCTCTCTTTTCCCCATCTTTCTTTCAGGTAATTCCCTCGGTCACATCAGTCCTACTCATCTCTCTGTGCTTTTTCCTCCCCCCATTCCTCCCTCTGCCACACATGTTCTCTCTCTATCCCTCAGTCTCAAAGCACTAGCTTAACATCTATTTGATTCAAAAAAAAAAAGAAAAAGAAGACGAAAAAGGAAAAAGTAATGGGCAGAAAAATGAAATGACTTTCTGGGCCCTCACGTAAAAGCGTGGCTCGCTCTTCAAGACAGGCAATATTCCCTCAATTATTGCCACTCACAGAACCCTCTTTGCCAGTGGATGGAGTTTTAATTCCAGGCCTCCAATAAAATGGATGCCCTAGATATAATGTGGAAATAACTACTCAGTGTTTCAGGATTTGCATGGCAGTGTACTGTACATGTGAGTGCTACCCGTGCACTGCACCTATCAGTGTATTTGTGTGTTCTCACATACTATAAGTGAGTAGGAGATGATGGAGAATCTTCATGTTGATCTGACAACTAACAAGGGTTCTCAGCTGTAAACTCCAACCTGTTTTTTTCCTCACAACTGGAGTCTAATAACTTTCAGTCGTATTTATACATTCAACACCACCTCTGGATAAGACTTTGGTCTGAACATACATGAGCCAATATATCAATAATGCCTTAGTTAATAATGCGGCTACTCTCTAGATTATTATATATCTATAAGATAAGAAATGCCCATAAACCAACTATTTTAACAATACACACAATCGGTTCCCACAGTCTTTTCTGTAATTTGGCTTTCTAAAATCTAGCTCTATTTGCTGTGTGCAGGTCTGTAATGTTTAGAGCCATCACAATGTGGAAAAGCTTGTCAACTATTATAGTGGAGGCACCGATTAAGGCCAGTTTTAAAAGACTACTTAGAAAACACTTAAACAGTAACTAAACTTTAGTTAATCTAACTATGATGGGCTATTATTGTTGGAATGTGATGTTGTTGTCCGACTGTGATGTTATTCTATTTGACACAAATTTACAAAACATGTACACGATGATATTCTTTTTCTACGTCTTGTATTAAATGTATGTAAAATTGTATGGATGGTATTTTCTGTATATGTTGCGATGGTTTTATGTGGACCCCAGGAAGAGTAGCTGCTACACTGTTGGCAGCTAATGGGGATCCGAATTAAAGAAAGATAAAAGAAAGATTTTAGTTCTACAAGTAGTTCCATTAGATGTCTGGTTCTCATTTAAGTAACATTTGCAGTATTGAATCTAGCACTAGTTCCAATACTAGTTGTATTTCCAGCTCTTCTAACTATTTCTAGTTCTAGTACTAGTTCTAGTTGGAGGTATATGTCTAGCTGTTATTTTAGTTATATTTCCATTTAATCCTAGTTCAATTTGCAGTTTCAGTTCTAGTTATTGTTCGAGTAATGCTTCCTGTGCTTGGAGTAATTATATTTCCGTTTTTAGTTTGAGTTCCAGTTCCAAGTCTAGTCCAAGTTCTATCTGTAATTGTAGTTTTATTTTTAGCTCTCATATAATTATATTTCCTTTCTAGTTCTAGCTCTTGTTAATTTTCTAGTTACAGTCACATCTCTAGTTCTGGTTCTAGTTATATTCCTTGCTCTTGTTTTATTTATATTGCCATTTAGTTCAAGCTCTAACTGTAGTTCAAGTTGTAGTTTTAGTTCTGCATATAGTTGTAATGCTTCTAGTTCTCGTAGTAATTACTTTATTTCCCAGTTTAGTTCAAGTTATATTTTAAGTTCCAGCTCTAGCTGTAGTTTAGTACTAGTTCTAGTTTGAGTTTAATTTCCAGTCCTACCTCTAGTACTACTAGTTTTAGCTCTAGTACTGTATCTGGTAATATTCATTTTGAGTTCTTGTTTTTATTCTAACTATTACTAGTTCTCATTTTATATGTATTTCCAGTTCTAGTTCTAGCAACCACAAAGTTCAGCCTGTTTACTCGACCGGACTGCCTTTGACTTTGTATTGAGATGCTGGGCTAATTTGCCATAGTGACCTAAACTCAGGCACTCTGGTTTCTGATTGGTCAAGGGAGAGGAGTGGCCCCCGCTGTGCATAGATGAGTGCTCAGATAATTGGTAAAGAGAATTGGGAGTCGTCAGCGGCCACTCTTACAGAAATGGTTCTAGCCAGCTGAGCTTCGTGCTCCTTTAGTGCCGTTTTAACACAGTCATTCCCCCCGCTTTTAATAGCAACCTGACTTTGAGGGCGTAAACGTGGCCCTGGCCTTCTATCATAAACTGACGCACGCGTTTAATGCGCACACATACGTATAGACACAAGCATTCAGTAAAAAATGTGTCAGACCTATACTGATGATCCACACAAGACGCACACAAACACACACACACACACACACACATGCTCACATGCTGACAACCGAACAGAAATCTTTCAGATCCACACTGCTGACACACCAGAGGGAATAAACATGGCAGAAAATGCAGCTTTGTCTCTGACTCAGGGAGAGAGAGAGCAGGGAAGAGAGAGGCTTTGTCAGGGTGTAGCTGTGTGGCTGTGGGGATCGATAGGTTTAACCAGCAGGGGCTTGGGTCTGCGGAGCAGGAAGAGACACAGGCAGGAGGTTAGGCCTGGGCAGAACAGCCTGGAAATGCTTTATCACCACTACCAGCAAGGCACTGTCTCTCATCAGGGGCGCAAGAAGCTTAGGGGCTTGAGAGGCGTGTATGTGTGTCTGTCTGTGCACCGTGCAGGGATATGTCGGTGTGAATGCATGAACTGCGTGTGACAAATATTACATTATCGTCTGGGGTGTTTCACTTGCATGCTGATATTGTTTGATTCAACCTGGCATCTGTGAAAGACCTCAGGAAAGCCCTCTGCTATTGTTTCTGTTCTGCCCAGCCCTTACTCAGTCGGGTTCAGATGGAGCTATCAGAGATAAATGAATCTAAGCTGTCTGGAGGAGGAGGAAGAGGAGGAAGAGGAGGAGGGAAGGAAGATAGGAGAGGGGAAACCAGGTGAAAACTGTAATATCAGGCAAGGCATGCTGTTTCTCCATGCTGGCATTAGCCCAAAGACCAAAAAGTCAAATTATTCTCCTGTCTAACTTCCTCCACTATTTGGATCAAAGAAGTAAAGTTACTTGAGAAGAGGAGGGAAGAGAAGAGTAAAACAAAAGGAATTTGAGGCAAGCTGACATGCAGAGAAAGTAGGATAAGACATCTACACAGGAGAGGAGAAAAGAGGAACCGACATGGAAGCAAGAAGAGGTTGATGCAACATGCTATCCTGTCACACTTTAGTGCCCAGGGCCCATTGGTGACAATGACATCACCCAGCTAAGGGGGACGGGGTGCAGATTGGTATTAAGCGCTATTACTACCGCAAGGTTGTTGCAGTGCAGGGTGTGAAAACGGATATATCGGCAAATCACAGATAATCTTCCGATGTAACATCTCTGCGTTTTGCATATTTATATTTGGAATAAAAACTCTTTATAAAGGTAATTGTGCATGCTGAGTTTTAGTTAGAGAAGAAGATCACTGCATGTTAAGAAACTCAAAATGACAAATTAATCCCATGTGAGTTATTCATCTCAAATACTGACAGTTTTGGTCTCTGACAATTTCATTCATTAAGCCAGACAAGTCATACAGTAATTGAGCTGAATAAGTTGGCCTAATGTCTTAGTCCTCCAAAACAAACAGTGCTGTCATAATTTGCTTTTAATCGGATTGCATTGTTTTGACTGGTAAAATATGCTAACTTGCATTATTATGAGTAATGAGAGGAGCAGAACACACTGAGCAGAATTCCTCTCCCCAAACAGCAGAAGAGACCGATCCTGTTTGTAAAGATGCAAATCAGTCTTCCTGTTTATCGATAAAAAGGACACCGTCTGATATGGATGTCTTTCAGTGTGATTTTTACCTTTCCCCTGAATCAGACTGTGTTCCCAGTATTTTAATTAAAAGGCGCTCCTAAGCTCAATATTTGGATTAGTTGAGGTTCAAGCACAGACTGTGAAATTTAATTTGATATTCTCAGCTTTAACAAATGAACAGGTAAACAACGACAGACCTTTTGTATAATCCTCTCTATTTGCAAATGGCATTTGAGTTGTTAAAATACCTTCCAAAAAGGTATTTATTGTATATGTGCAATGTTGTGTATTCTCTGGTGTGTAGTATAGGCCAACAACAGTGGACTGCACTGTGGAAATAAGCCTGGTGATACCTGGAGATTAAAATTGGTAATATGTAATCAATGTACCACATCCCAATAACACATTGTACTTTCAAGTGTGCTTCTAAATCTGTTGCATTTATTTAATAAGCATGCATAACATAAGCACTTAATGCTTATTCTAATTATGCTGAGAAGGACAAATATTATCCTGTGATATGTAAGTGAATTAATAATAACAGGCATAGCTTAATGTTTAAACACTTAAATTATAGTTTGGATATGGCAACGCTGTGAAGCTGGGTCAAATAATCACTTTATGCAATTTGTCGTCGGTGTTGCAGTCTGTGTAATTTCTATTTACATGGTAATCTGTCAATTCATGTTTGCAGAGGTATTTGGGATGGGGATATTTGGATGCATAGAAATGGCTTATCCTGAATAAAACAAGAAATCAGGAAATGTGCTTTGACATTGCAAAAAAACATAAATTAAATGTACATTATGAGATTCATGCTCTTGTTTCACTTTTCTTAATCAGTCCATGCTGCATAGGAAAGAACTAAACAGATGACTAAACGAGTGTAAATCAACAAGTGTCAGAGTTGTCAAACCTGCCTTAAAACACCAGGAACCTGCTTACGCACTGACAATCACCTAAACAGTTTGAGCTCTGCTCTAATTTTCCAATTTAACTGTGGGTAAAATGAGAGTGTTGTTCCTGCCTTTAAAATGGAACTAGGTATTAAACTAGATTCACAGATCTATGAAAAAAAAAATAATAATAAAAATAAAAAAAATATATATATATATATATATATATATTTAAATCTGCATGAGCGTGATGATTGGAAAGATAATAAATAAAATAATTTTGACAAAAGTGCTGCGCATTGAAGGGTGTTATTGTACAGCTGTTCCAATTTAGGACTAATCCAACAAGGGTAAGCAACACAAAACTGCGAACTGAACATGAACGTAGAATATATATTACACACAAGCTCTGAAATCAATATTAAATGCATGGAGATTATCATTTCACCATAGCCTGTCAATCATTCATCCTTTCGAGAAAAAGCTGAAAATGCACAAAGCCAAATTAAATGCTGTACTGAAAGATGGAAATAATAGGAAACGCAGACCCTCCAAAAATAAGGATGGCCTGTTTTGAGGCAAAATATAATCCTACTCCAAAGCACAAAGTAAGCAGGATTTTCTTTGCACTTCTATCGTAATAGTCCATACCATATAGTTTAACCCTCGTGTTGTCTTCCAGTCAACCACGCAGCTTTTTGTCATTCTGGGTCAAAATGAAAACCATTTTTTTTTTTTTTATGTTTTGGTCGTCTTTTTTGACACTTTTGTGGGTTAGTTGACATTTTGAAGCTTTTTTTGTCACTTTTTCCGATATCGTTTTTTTTTTAATTAAGTTTTTGAAGCTTTTTCTGACCTTTGTCCCTTCTATTTTTAAGTATAGTAGTAGAAATAATAGTATTTAATTCTATTAAGTTTTTTTTATCCATTTTTTTCAACCTTCTATCAATTTCTTTTTTAGTATTGAACTGATCATTTATTTAACACTAAAGAATGTTGTATGGAACCATTCACGTTATTTTTTTGGGACAATTTGTTGAAAGAAACCCAAAGTTTTTATATAGAGACTTTTTGAAAATGGGTCAAATTAGACCCGAGGACAACAGGAGGGTTAAGGACTAATGTTTTTGACAGTACCTGTCTTATCCTCATACCACTTACTTATTATGCACTGCAGTGGTGGCATGTAACTAAGTACATTTAACTCAAGTACTGTATTTAAGTACACATTTGAGGTACTTGTAGTTTTCATTGAGTCTTTTCTTTTCATGCCCCTTTCTACTTCTACTCCACTTTCAGAGGGAAATATTTTTACTCCACTACATAAATCTGACGGTTTTAGTTACTTTACAAATTAAGATTTTTGCAGACAACGCACATGTAGTTTATAAAATACGATTTTTTATTATAAATGAAACCACCCAACAATATAAAGGCCTGCTGAAATGATTAGCCGAGTAAACACTTAGTTGATTGACAGAACTGTTTTGATCGTTTCCAGTTTCTAAAACATGAGGATTTTTCTGCATATACTACTTTTACTTTTAATACTTTAAGTACATTTTCCTGATGATACTTATATACTTTTACTTAAGTAACATTTTCAATGCAGGGCTTTTACTTTTACAGTGTGGTATTAGTACTTTTACTTAAGTAAAGGATCTGAATACTTCGTCCACCACTGATGCACTGTCTGAGCACTAATACCTAAGGACTGAGCTCACACGTTACGCTTCATCACCTTAAATGAAAATTAAACTATCAGCTAATTAATCAGCTGCAAAAAGAATAGATGATACTAAGACCTTTCCTATGTCTGAATATTTGGAAAGTGGATCTAAATAAGCCAGAGGAAGGGCTGAGATAGAAGCAAGGCAGCTCAGAACACAGATAAAGGTTTTACCTCCATAACAGGGGCTAAGACGAGGCTCGGCCACTGCAGCTCTGGATTCCAAGCACGCCTCTGAATTGTCAGCTCTGGGAGAATGCTGTAATAGTGAATGTAATGGCACGAGGAGGGTTGTTATTGGTGTGTGTGTGTGTGTGTGTGTGTGTGTGTGTGTGTGTGTGTGTGTGTGTGTGTGTGTGTGTGTGTGTGTGTGTGTGTGTCTGTGTGTGCAGAGGTGGGATGAGGTGTGTTGTGGGGAGAAAGGAGTGAATGACGGTAGAAATATGTCTGCAGATGGATGTTGAAACAGCCATACATCCTCGTTAGACCCCCCTGTCTCCCAGCGGCCAGAACAGTCCCCTCATCTCCCACACACACGCACACACAGTCACACACATCCATACACACACGCTCACAAATGCAGAAACATTCTGCTATCACTAACTCTACATACTGGATTGTAATCAAAATTCCTGCCATGGTATTGTAGAATTAATGCTCACATGAAGACACACAGGGACATACACATACTGTGTATGCGGCGGGGCATCAAACTTCAATACTTCTTGTGTACGGACCAAAATGTGTCATAAAGTGCCACAAAGCAAAAGTTGGAATTTAGTTTACTTTTTCTTTGATTAAATATTTGCTGATTTGAACAATTTGCTAGTTTTAGACTGTATTTTATTCAGACAAGGTTCTTATACATTTGTAAAGTTTGAGATTTTTGATCAAAAGACTAAAAATGGTTACACACCACGAAGATGGTCAGAGTGTGGACTCGTAGCGGGAGAGGTGCAAGTTCACCTCCTGGGCACTGGCGAGGTGCCCTTGAGCAAGGCACCGAACCCCTAACTGCTCATCATTCTGACCACATTTGATGTATGTGCATGTGTGTAAAACAAGAAAAATAACACAAAATGAAAAAAAATCATTTCTGCAAAGGGACAAACAAAGTACATTATTATTATTATTATTATTATTATTATCCTCACTCATCCTTTTATCCTATCCTCAAAGACGAGGAAAAAAGTGGCTTTGACCCAGCATCCCCAACAGCCTCCCGAGTCATGTCCTTTCCCATGGTGTCACCCCCTCCTCTGTCCACCCACAGCACAAGTCAATTGCCCTAAAGAGAGCTGGCAGAAACAGTGAAGCAAACAAAGATACAAATGGCCGCTCAAGACAGCTCGCACTTGCATCTGCATTCATTACCTCTCAACACAAAAGCGTCTCAGGGCGCCGCCGGTGTGTGCTTATGACAGGCGTCACGGTGCCGTCACACCGGCCCTCAGGGCTCATGACTTCCACGGTTGAGACAGTCAGAGGTCAGTAATGAATATACATGTGTGGTCTGCAGCAGGGACGGTACTGGGAGAAATAGAGCCAGGGAGGAAGATGAATATTGAGTTAACGTGCTGAGCAGAGTAGGGCTACATTCCCAGTTCCTCAGTCACAATGTCCTCTGCTGTTAGTCTCAGTCTGGCTTGTGAACATAAATATTTACACGACTGTCTCTATCAGGATTTATGGGACATTCTCTGCTCTTCCCATAAGAGTAATATAAAGTACATGCTTTATTTCCTCTTTTCTTTTGCAGATGTAAGTTTCCTTTTGCACAATGGCAATGAAATTCTTGTTTTCTCTGGGATGTCTCTGCTACCTTGTTTTTACTCTGTGTTGGATACTGAGCGCACAGGGTACGGATATTGTCTCATATTGACAGTTCTCGTCCTTGCCAGTTTCAATAACCAACATTCAGCAAAAGAAGTGCTGTAATATAAACAGTTTGGATATTTCCAACTGATGGGCTGGTGAAGTGAGGGAGAGGCAACAGAGGCAATAAAACACAGACAATATTCTTATTGTCTTTCTTTGTAATACTGGATGCAATAACAATACTGCAGGCTAACCTGTCTTATGTTTGTTTTTGTGAGGATGTGTGTGTGTGTGTGTGTGTGTGTGTGTGTGTGTGTGTGTGTGTGTGTGTGTGTGTGTGTGTGTGTGTGTGTGTGTGTGTGTCCAGGCAAACACTTAATGTTTGTGACCATTACTGGAATATTCTCAATTGACGCTGCACCAATGCAAACACCTTTCTCTCTATATTTTTATCTTTCCTACTCTTCTTCCTCCTGATTTCATCCTAATCTGCCAATGCCAAATCTATTTTGTCATGTAACTGCTCTGATAGGTTGGCATGTAATTAACTCCTTGGCATGCACTGTGGGTTGTCATTTGCATGGTAATAAATCTCTGCTCCTTACTGTAGGTGGGGGAAGCATACAGAAGTGTGTGCTTAGCTTCAGCAAACGTCTCTGTCTAACCCTTATCAACTCCCTCGACTCCAACCTGTTTGGTCCGAGAGGAGTAATCGTCATTTCCAGGTGGAAAGACCATATTTATTAAACATTGCGGTTATTTTTTTATGAATCTATTTAAAGGAGAGCGCTGGCAAATTAAGCTTTTGGAGAACTGTCTGCTATTAATCCGATGGCGCATTTGGAGCCTTGTATTTATTTGTTCCTACAAGCCTTCTGCCATCCATTACAGAGTCATTTCCTTTTGCCCACTTTATCAATTTTGAGGCTCATCTTTCCTTGAGATCCCTGGCTCTCGCCCAGTTATTTCTTATACACAGTGTATCTGCCAAAGCCACAAAGAAGAGGCCAAGCCAAAGTGTGTGTGTGTGTGTGTGTGTGTGTGTGTGTGTGTGTGTGTGTGTGTGTGTGATGTGTAGGTATGTGTATGTCTGTGTCCCTTGGTGCACATGCACACACACAAATAATAGGGCAAAGAGATGAGGCATTTGGGGCAAGAGAGGAGGGGTGTAAGTGGGTGCGAGCGAGGTGATTATATGTCTGTGTGTTTTGAGAGATGGATGAACGGAGTAAAGATTGCACTCATCTGTCGTGGTACAGTGCTCCCATCAGGTCTAATGAGTGTGCCGGGGTGACCTCAGTCTCGTAGGTTCACAGGCCTGATTAAACATCGTCGCCGAGTCGGCTCAGGGGATCCCGGGCAGACCAGCAGCGGCTCCCCGCTCTCCTCTTCTCTCCCCCCTCTTTGCTCCTCTCCATCGTCCTAATGGCTCCTTCTGATCTAACCCCATTTATCTCTATCACCCCCCCCACACACACACACACACACACACACACACACACACACACACATCTCCTACCCATGCTTCACTCCACCAGTGGTTCCCCCCTTTGTTTGACTGTCATCTGTCTTTATTAATATTTGTTCTCTTGGCCTGTGTGTGATAGTAGCTTATTTGCTCAACAGTTTCATGTTTCCAGTTTATATGCTTGACATGTTTCCTTTTGACTGTCATCAAAGAAAATGTGTGTATGCTGACTCTTACTCTCACTTTAACTTCGACTACCATCCTTCTCTGTTTATTCAGAGCTAGTAAGCCATAATGAGACTGAGGTTGAGGGATGATGATTAACTGCAAAAGGATCCGGGAACTGGCGTAACTCATGATAAGACAGCTTTCTGTGTAGACTTTGATTTATTTGGCTGTAAGGTGCAGAATATCGGCTGTTCCTCCTGAGTTTGAGGCCATGTAGGGTCACGAATCGGAGACATGCAGTTAAGACGCAGCTAGCCAGTGTGTTTTAATCTTTCTCTCTTCACTTTGATCATAGTAACTTCAGTCGAAGCTTGCTCATATCATCACCAAGACATTTTAAAAGGTTGCAATTAGGACCAAATAGCCCCCCATTTATCAAGCTCCTTTCATGTCCACCATTTTATTTTATGAAAGCAATCGATTGTCTCTGTGGCATGGAGGCGCAGCCCGACCTGTGCTTGCGCTCCCAGGTGAAAGCGAGCAGTGAGTGAGAGAGATAGTGGGTGATTTGGCTGGCTGGAACACCATGACTGACACTTCTCTCGCATTTGCACCACAGTGATCAGACAGCCCAGTCTGGTAAAAATATAGCAGCTAGTCAAAATGCCAGGGGCTCCGGGCATCTGTGTTTGCTTTCGGGGTGGGGCTCGGCAGTTTAAAGGGAGACTGAAGGAGAGAGGGAGAAAAAAAGGCAGAGGTAAAAAGAAAGGAGATAAAGGGATCGAGAAAAGAGATAGTAGTAAGGGAGCAAACAAACCTAGCAAGTGCTACAGTTGTGTGTTGTTTATTTACAGTTTTGTGTTATTTACATCACTGCTCCAGAGGAGTGCTTCTTTGGAGACAGACGGAGAAGGAAAGACAGGTGGCCGACACAGACTTAGACAAAGAGAGAGGGAGGCTACACACACACACGCACACACACACACACACACATACACACACAAACACACAGGCGACTGGGATTTGTTCATCATAGCGAAAGCCTATTCAGAAAATGATGTACAAAATGAGCACCGTTCATTAATATTTAAATCCTCAAACTGTGAAATGAAACGTATTTAATACATAAAATATGCATGCGTTCTTTAAAGATTTGGTCCGCGGGAGATGTGTTTGTTTTTCACGGCAAGTAATACAGTAATACAGTCTTTACATGCATATTCATAAGCAGCCTATATTAATGAATTAATGAGAGGAAGACCCACGTGTAAATGTCCAGACACATACACAAACAAGCAAATTATATTATATCCTCATAGTGTGCACTTCCATACACAGACACACACACACACACACACACACACACACAGAAGCAGAGCAGAGCTCCAGCAGTGCGGGGCAGGAGAGGAGGCTGCAGGGCCCTGACCACATAATCATCTCCTAGAGAGTGATCATCAAGGCCTCCAACATCACTGCACAAATACACCAACCTTGGACCCCTGGCATGAGGAGAGGGATGATGGGTGAAGACCAGAGTGTTTTAAAAAAAAAAGGAAGGGAGAGAGAGAGAGAGAGAGAGAAAATAAAAAGAGAGGGAAAGGGAGGGGGAGAAAAAGGAAATTAAAAAGAATAAAGCTGAAATAGAGAGAGAAGATGGGGTCTGTGTTTACAGGGGGGAAATGGGAGGAGGGCAGCAAATTAAGGAGACAGGAGGATAGAATAAAAAGCACAAGGAAGAGTGGAAGATAGAAAGGGAGAAGAATTAATGGATAGATGTTATGTTGACAGGGACGGGAAGAGGGGAAAGAAAATGATGAGGAGGAGGAGAGAGATATATGAGTCTATTTTGATGGGTTAGGTGGAGGGGAGGAAGGAAATTGGGAAGGGTGAAAGACAGGAGAAAAAAGTGAGAGGGCAAGAAGGGGTTGGTGTTTACAAGAGGAACAGAGAGGAAAAAGAAAAAAAAACTGAGAAAGAGACATTGAGAAAGAGACGGGAAGGAAAGGAAAAAAATAGAGGTGAAAAAGGGGCTGTGTTGACAGGAAATGGCCAAAGAGGAAATAAAGAGGAACAGGATGAGAGACAGAGCAATGGGGAACGAGAAAAAAGGTGGGAAACAAACATAAAGAGACAGACAGAAAATAAGGGAGAGAGTATATCTGTTTGCCACGCATGAATGTACAGCAGCGTTGCCCTGGAAACGGCAGCTGCTTGGATTATGAGCTGATTAGTTGCCCTCCTCCTTGAACCACCCCCAACTGAGTCTGAGGTAGCATGCACACTCAACAGGATGTGTGCATGCTACCTGGGACATGGTCTGATGAACAATCACACACACACACACACACACACACACACACACACACACACACACACACACACACACACACACACACACACACACACACACACACACACACACACACACACACACACTGTCTTCATTCAGACACATGCACACAATAAACTCAGCCTTTACTCCTGGTTGCCCATTGTATTCACTGTAGCCAATACCTTTCCGCGTCAACATCTCAATCTTTTCACTCTCCGCTGGACTCTGCCTCTCTGTCTCTCTGTGTGTGACGTGGCAGGGTGCTAATCTTGGCCCTTATCTTTGCCCGCAGCTCTGCTCACATTCCCTTCTCCACAAGCACCTTATCTGCCATCACTGTCAATCAGAGCAGATCAGGCTACCTACAGCTGAGTCCGCTCGACCACCCTCCTCCCCTCGCCTCCGCCCAGCAGCCTCCCTACATGTCCATTACCAACACTCGCACCATGCATCCCCCAGCCCGCAGCATCTTTCACACATCTTACAGACACGTGTAAGTACACATGCAAACTTAAAAAGAAACATTACTAGAACCATCAACACTGGCATGGGTTGCAAGTTTGCCCTTAATAGACTGATTAGCATGTTTGACCACTAAACTCTGCATCCTTACCAGCTAATTACCAGATCGGTTCTTGTACCAGCTCAAAGCAAAAACAAGGGTGAAATTAGATTTTGATTAGAATTCTCCTCAAGGGAATAGAGCCAAAGTGCAGCAGTAATTCAGTAGTGGCTCTTTTGCAATCACCATTTCCTGTACTGAAAACCAGTTTGCTTGTATTGTCAATTTTATAATTAAAGAAAAAAAGAAATGCAACCAGGAAAAATATATATATATTTTTAAGTATTTTAGAATTGTCTGGGCTGAAACAAAATATTCTAAAGCAACCTTTACCCTTACTATCATCATGTTTCACAGTAATCCTGTGTTTAATGATAAAACTAGAAGAATTCACATTAAGTCTTATTGCTGTATTGAATATTTTGATGGGAGACAATTTAGTTTAAGTGTTTTTATGCAAAGTAAGTTTAGCTCAGATTAAGTTTTATGTAATGAAAGCTTTTGTTCTGTACCTAACTGCATCATCACAATATTAAACTTTTTACTGTAATACTGTGGCCCTTTACTGTATGTCATTCCCCTCTCTCTCCCCTTTCATTTCTTCAGCTGTCTTGTCAATAAAGAAAGAGAAAGAAATCCAAGAAGGAACACTACGTGATGTTTTGTCATAGCTGCGTTGTCATGTGCATGTACACAGCACAGCAATGACAGACATGCAAATGATAACACACTCCAGCCCATCTGCACTCTCCTCCAATCAGGCAGGGTCAGTGACCTCCCACCTGTGATAACGCTGGGAAACCCATCCATCTAAATACTGTGCACACAGCCCACATTCACACACCCACCCACTAATCACGAGCACTAATCCATTTTGGTTCACAAGCCTCGCCATGAGGGCAGCCGCACCACAGGTACAACAAAAGGAGAGAAAAATAAAATAGCACAAATCCCTTTTGGGCAGGTTTAATATTTTTAGGCAAGTGCTCTTTTATGTGGGGGCAGGTGTGCTCTGGCTCCCTAATGCTGTAGTAATTGTAGATAATGAAGTTTTAAGGACAGCTGCTGATGCAGGTTTAAGTAGGATTTGGGTAGAGATTTATTGTGGAGGGAAAATGGGCGAATGGGTGAAAAAGTTGGAGAGGGAGTGAAGGAGGAGGTGGAAAAGGAGATGTAGAGGTTAGCGGAGAGGGAGGTCTGTCTCGGCTTATCCCAGCAAAGGTGAGAAGCAGGGGGAAAGGGAGGGAGATAGTAAAAAATAAAAAGATATGGCTCTATCTTGCAGAAAAAGCACTGGGAATGAGAGCGAAACAAAAAATTAACGCATCCATAGTTTAGTGTGAAACGAGAGCCCGTCTGGCCTGGTGCTTCTCAAAAAAAGGGGGTTATAGAGGGCACAAGCTGGATGACTAATTGGGGAAGATACGAAATGAGGCTTGACTCAATCTACACCCTTGAATCAACTCTGCCCTACAGTATGCATCAAATGGGCTCCCTAAGTGGTGCTTTTCCATTGATTATACCCTTTCAATGTTATGCTCCAACTCCTTGTAGGAAAAATTTGACATAAAAAGAGAGAGAGGGATCTAAAGGGGGCAGTTGAAATACCGGTCAATACTTAGCAGGGGCAAATTTAGAAAAGTAGGAAAGTAGAGAGTGAGTATTATCATATAAACAGATAGCCATGAAAACAATTTGAGAGAAAGAGAAAAAGAGGACAAGGTGTGTAAAAAAGTGCGTTTGGTTTGCCGTAAACGCAGCGGTGCGTTGCACTTCGCCTTGCATGGCACTCACACTTTATGAGGTGTGGAGGGGCCGTCTCCCTCGCCTGTCTGCCTGTTTTAATGATACAGTTTAAATGGAAAAGCTGGAGCTTCAGTCGGCACCAAGGACTCCACTCCTTCTGGACCACACACACACACACACACACACAGAAAAACCTAGATGGGGAGCATAAATATATATTAAGACATGCTTACAAGTCTACTCATGCACACACATTAGCATGATCTCACAAAATCTTTACTTATTTGTACAAAAGAAGAAATGTAATTTCTTAGAAATTATTACATTTTGTGGTTTTACTGAAGAGTAAGCAAAACCACGACCTAAACCTTACATTGACTTTAACCAAAATGATTTACCCTAACCTTGATCAGAATCAATCTCAATAAAAAGAAATTAAATGCTTAAAATGAAATGCTAATTCATAGTCATCTAAAGTAATGAACAAGATGGCATTTTGTTAAGATTGTTTGGACATCTATAGTTTTCACAGGACATGTAGAAACTGGTATTCACCAAAAAATTATAATATTGCTCACATACCAACACGCAAGCATGCACACAACACACACACACACACCACACACACACACACACACACACACACACACACACACACACACACACACACACACACACACACACACACACACACACACACTACATACACCCTACACACTGTATAGATGATCACAGGCCTGAGGCACAGCCTTGGATGAGAGCAGGCAGTGACAGCGATGAAGCCAGAAGGTGAAACTGGCTGTCAGAGCTGTGAAGTCTCCTCAGATCTGCCCTATGTGACTGGCCACTGTACAGACAGAAGAGAAGGTTTTTACCAACACCCCTCACCTATCACTGTAACCTCTCAGAGGAGAAAATACCGCAGTAATGCAATATTGATCTGACAATGTAGTGTTTGTGTGTGTCCCTGTACAGGTGTGTGTGTGTGTGTGTGTGTGTTGGGTGAGATATGTGCTCACCAGCCTTGTGTACAAGTGACTGATCTGTGCATTGTTTGTGTGGCTGTGGTTGTGTGTGTGTGTGTGTGTGTGTCTGTGTGTCTGTGTGTGTGTGTGTGTGTGTGTGTGTCGCTATGAGAGCGATGCATTAATAAGCAAGAGGTAAGGTGTTAGCCTTGGTGCTATTTCTGACACCTCACTGTCAGAACTTTCCTCTGCCGTGGCGGGCCTGCATGAACGGAAACTGGCGGGGGCCTGTGCCCCCCACATTTCATCTTTCAGTCCTCTCGCCATCTTGTTGTCTCTCATTTCCATTCTGTCTTACTATCTATCTGTCTGTGATGAGAAAATAGTGGCTATTATTTAATTGCACTTAAAGTTACATTACCAACTCAGTAAGAAATATGGAAATTAGGTTATAGTTGCAATGTATTCAAATACTGTATGTCTCGATATAACATAACATATAATATTATATAAGGTACATATAATATTAACTCAAAGCATAGTTTTTTGTGTGTAATATGTTTGCAATGTTTTTCATTTACAATCATGAAACTCATCGACTCAACAATTAATTAGTGAAACCCCTAAGTAGTAATGATTATAATAATTTGCTATTTCATTGCAATTTCATTGCAACTTGTTTAGTTCAATTACTGAGCCCCGTGAATATGGATGATATTTTTTCTTGAATGACAATGTTACCAAAATGTTGCCTGATACTAGATGGCCAAAAAAGAAATATATTTTATATATATTATTATATAAAATATAATGGCCACAAAATGTTTGTAGCACTGCACATTATTGTAACAATTAAAGAGTAAATCCGCAATTTGTGTTTGATGTTTTGATATCTTTTTTACTTTGATGTCGTCATTAGAGAACCCAGGCATGAAAAGGTAAACGTTAGGTTGATGCAATACTTGTTCATATCAAGCAAATGGTCCATCTCCATTGCTGTAATTCAAAGATTACCCAGTAGACGTCCAGTAAGCCTTTTAGAAATGTTGGACAACCATAGTGTAAGAAAGAGAAGGATAAAAACTAGCAGATTCATATTCTTTATGATCATAATGCTACTTCACAGTTGTTTTTCTCCTCACCCAGAGAACTTTCTTTTCCTGTCTGTGTGAGTCTGAGTCGGTGTGAGTCAGAGTCTGCAGAGGGTAAAGGGCCGATATTGTACTGACACAAGGAAAGGAGACATGATAGCAATAAGGACTAAGTAATGGGGGGGAGGGAGAGAGAGATAGAGAGACAAAGAAAGAAATCAGACTGCAAAGAATATCTTGTCTTACTATCCATGTGAGGACGTTAAAGGGTAAGATCACAGTTTCTAAGTCTGTCTTAAAACAATACTCACATGCCCATATGTACATTGAAACGGTGCATGCCTGCTGTAATCATTTCTTAAGCCCATCTTAAAGAATCCAGAATGATGAATCCAAAGTTCAGGTGAAGCTACTGTGAGACTTCAGAAGTCTGAGTTAACACAGGTGTTAGGTGTGTATAGTTAGTTTGAGTATGGTAGTCTTTTGAGTGCAAAATCCCCCCCTTTGCAGTGTTAATTAGCTGAGCTGTGGTGGAGAAATGACAACACAAAGAGGGAATTTATTAAAAAAGAACTGCAACTTTGGAAGATACCCATTTACACTTAAGAAAGGATCACCTCAAGGCCAGTGTGAACAGGCGGAACGATTAAAGCAAACCACCTGTTTTAATGTTCATATATGGGCACCTAAGTATTGTCTAAGACAGATTTGGCTAAATGTGAATGTATCCATTAGATTTACCACTGATTGCCGTACATTAACAATTACCCTTTCTACTGCCTGATTAAAAGTAAGCCTGATCTAAACTATAAACTGAAGTCCTAACCCTAACATAGTCATTTTATCCCACCAAATTCTCATTTTAATACTGCTACATGCATTTTTTAACATCAATTAATCATTGATGATTGATCATTGCCAAAAATTCTGACACCCTCTAATGCTCCTATGCTGCACCATTCTCACTGGCTGAGATTTTAAAGTTTAATGGCACAAAGAGGTGCAGCTATTCCATTACTAAATGATAAAACAAAGTTATCCCCTGTAGTAAAGCAAAAGAGGCAACTTTTGAGGGAAAACGAAAAGACAAAAAGCAGGAGGGGATTTGAGAAATGTGGCCTTCATGTTGAGAAACACTTACCACAGCAATACCACTGGCTTAAGATATAGAGACTTTATCTCTATCTCTTTATGGTGATTTTGCCAACAAGTAGCATATATGTAAAAATACCAAACATAGCTCCCTTAATCCCAAAGCAAAGAAGAACCCTAAACTGCCATCTTGAAGAAGCCAAAATGACTTTGCACAAATGCCCTTACTTCAAAGGTCTAAAATTCAAACTGGCTCTTACAGGAAAAAAATTCAAGAGCACTCAGGCACACACACACACACACACACACACACACATACACACACACATGCACACACACACACACACACACACACACACACACACACACACACACACACACACACACACACACACAACAACACATATAACATTAAGACACACGTTCAGGCACACACACACACACACACACACACACACACACACACACACACACACACACACACACACACACACACACACACACACACACACACACACACACACACACACACACACATAACACAAACAGACACATGGAAACAGATGGAAAGAGTCACTCATACTTTCTCAGACTTCCTCTCAGACTCTTTCACATAAGGCACACACACACACAAACAGATAGTCCAGATGTAGGTATTCCCAGTGCAATAAAACAGGCAGACTAACTAATGGAACCACCCACACACCAAACATACTTTTTATCACACACCACCTTCACAAACAAACACACACGAGCATCACACACCCTTTTTGTCCCAGCCCACTCATTGCTCATTAGCTGCTACATCGGGTGGTTGTTTTTGCGTTGCCACTGTGACACAGTCTGGCTGCGGCTTGCTCTATCTGCTGAGAACGCACCACCAAAAATACTTCACTTAACAAACTCTTCTGATTACAGTTTGACTTTCTCGCTGTCTCCTTCTCTCCCTCCTGTCTTTAATCAGCATGTAAACAAGCGCAAGGTCATTTTCTTTCTTAAACGAAATGGGGGAGATAAGAGGAGCGTGGCGTAGTTAATCCTTTGGACACGCTGATGGAGGAGTTTGTCCTGGTGATGCTCGGGTGTTAATTATGCAAGAATGCATCTACTCTCTCTCTCTCTCTCTCATTCTCTCTCTCTCTCTCTCTCTCTCTCTCTCATGATGACTCATCAGTTCATCTCTGTCCTCTTTTGCTCCCTCTCGTTGCCTGGCTCTCGTCCCCTATTTCTCTGTCCCCTCCCAAATATGTCAGATGTCCAATCACATATTGTCACATAAAAGGTCCTCTGTCAGTGTGTGTGTGTGTGTGTGTGTGTGTGTGTGTGTCATTTTCAAATCAGCACAATGTTTACACTGGTCCACGTGATTAACTACAGTGTTTGATAACTGGGGCTGCCAGAGTGATTGCTGAACTCAGCAGCATCATGTTGTCTTTACCCCTTGTATTGTCTTTGAACAAATACGTGCAGATTGCCTGGATGTCTTCAGTGATTGCCAGAATGAGTTTTGAATTGCAATGAAAGGCTACTAACTTACTTGACAGCAGGGGGGGGGGGGGGGGAGGAAAGAAGAGTGGAAAAAACAGCAGGGGTATAGGAGAGAAAATACCTAAAAAAAGTGTTCAGTTTTCAACGCAGCTGTCTTAGTAAAAGATAACACCTTTTCTCATTACCAACTCATTGTGGGGTGCCAACACCTGTTTCTATTGAGACATCACATTGGCTGAAACTAGATGGAGACATCCTTTTGAATATCACACAACTTTCAAGTTAGATTTGCACCTTGATCTTCTCAAATTGAATGGGATGGGAAGTTAATTAGCCAAAACCACAGCATTTTTTTTGATGATTTGGAGTTAAAGATCCAGCCTCAAGTATTCACTTTTTCAGTTTTTTTTCTTTCCAATTGTTACTGCAAGACAGCCTGATCTTGATGCAACTTAAAGTTTGATGTTTAATTGCTTTAGGAAATGTCATATTCCAGCGTGCAGCCTAACTAAGAGACAGCTATCCAGCCAGAGTAAAAGACTAAAAGCATCATTCTTGGAGGTATGACAGCACCCAGGCCTCATTTCCATCCTTCTCCGCTATTTGTCAGCCTTCTCCTCTTCACCAGTGAAGCAGCAATGTTAACAATGCTGTCCCCACATTTACCAGTTCTGCCTCATTACAGCTAAAGAAGTGGATAAATTAGCACAGGAGCGCATGCATGGCGGAGTCCGACTCCACCTGTCAGCGAAGGAAAGATAGCGAATGTTTCGATGTGGAGGAAGGGTGCGAAGGAACTGCTTAGCTTACAAGCTTTCAACTCACATTAAAACCCAGCTAATTTAAATTGCTCACATTACTGTATTGTGTGTAACAGTTAACTTCATTTAATATTGAATTTGGTGATTTCTTTTGCGGGGAAAAAGCCGTTCCAGAGCTCGCCTAATGTTCAACTAAAACAAGTTCCTTCCTGAGACCCCTTTGCAGATTCACCGTCGCTGCGTCCGGAGCTTAGCACTGCCCCAGACAATTGTGATTGGTTTAAAGAAATGCAAACAAGCCAGAGCGTTTTTATCGCTTATTATTCCTTATTCCTTCCTAAAATAAACCCCATACAAACAACTACTACTTTTTGTAATTTGCATTATCCCTTCTAGTATGGATCGGTATGTGAACACGATGCGGCCTCTCTGACCTTTCCATCACTGATGAAGGGGAGGATAATTTTGAAGAAAAAGTCCCAACTATCTTTTGTTTTTGTGACTGCAACGTTGTTCATGAATTCATCTTTCAATAAATTGAGGAGCTTGGATTTTCACCTGAACAACCTGGGCACCAGCCTGTTTTACTGTATTGCAGTATATGTTCACAATCAAGTGGACAAATGGGCCTGGTTGCTGCCATCCTCAGAACACCAAAACTCTCCTGCCCTGCAGCCTTTAAAAAGCACAATCTCTCCTACTCATTTGTCCGGTGCCTCTGGCCTGCCATCTTTATGGGCTGGTTAAGGGCTCTCTCACTATGTTTTCGCCCTGTCCACATTCGCCAGTAAAATAGGCAGGCTTTCCCGCCTGCCTGCCAGGATTAACATTACGCACTCTCCAAGGTTGAAAATCCCATCAGATGGAACAAAATTAATTTCTGCACAATATTCAGGGCCACCAGCCACATAATAGGAAACAATGCTGAGTGCATCCCTCGATTGTGATTCCATTCACTCCCTAATCGGCAGGATGGCCATGCACGGTGCGGCAGCGTAGTAAATGCTTTCATCCCAGGGGGATTAGAAAAACAATGGCCCTTTTTAATTTCTTTTCTAAAGCGGGCAGCAGAAAGAAAATGATATAGACGTAATTGATGATGAGGAGAGCAGCGGGAGCCTTAGCAGAGGTCTCACGTCCAGTGCCCAGGCCTTTTTTTTTTGCTTCATAATGGCAACTGCTCAGGGGCACTGGAGGTTGACAAATCTGGCACGGAGGACAAATTGATCGGCAACAGAACACAATTTGTCCCTTAAAAGACTGGGTAAAGGCCCTGTGTGGCCTGAGTAATTAGTTTAAACTGCAGCACGTCTGTCCAGGAGTGGGCCTGCTAGAGAGGGGTTCAGTCTGTCCTCTGATAAGACGCCCTGACTCTGCAACACACACACACACACACACACACACACACACACACACACACACACACAAACTCTGACATGGAATACTTACTACTGATTGTATCAAATAACACATTTTTGGGGGATAAATGAGCATAATGGAAGGGGGTTAGTGTTAGTAAATTCACTATAGAGAAGAGAAGTAGAGAAGTCACTTTACCGTGAAAAAGATTCCGCTTTAATAAAGACTAAAATACATTTACACATTATGCATTGATACTCACTGCCTATCTAATGCATGTGTGATTTTAGGAGAGTAAAAATGTCAAGGGGGAAAATGCTGGTTGCTTATTCTCAGCGTGCACTGAGACACAGACAGAGACATATGGCAGGTCTACGGTGGCCGCATCTGTGGTGTGATGCGGAGAGAGAGTGTCAAGAACATGGATTCATTGGTCCATGGCAGTGTGCTTAGTGACACATAATACTGGTATTGCACAATTTTCTTTGACCTATTTTTGTGTGAGACACAAAGAAGTCAAGACAAAAATGCATTTTGCTACTCACTTTGGTGTAAGCTGATTCCTACAAGCTCACCCATTCAAATTTGAAGAGAAACACTTTGGAAGGTAAGAGTTAGTAACGTTTTCTTTTCTCTTTTATCTTTTCTTGGCTGCCTCGTCATCAATTCAGCGTTTAGCTACTGCTGGTACTCTCACTCAGAAACCAAAAAAATGTGGATCCCTCCTCAGAAACCTCTATGTAAATGACAAGTATACGTTTGGGCCGCTACCTGACACTCAGCACATTCCACAGATAAAGTGTGGAAAAAGAGAGTGGGGGAATGAAAGTGGTAGAAATATGATTAGGCAGGATAAAGCATTGGGAAGGGTAGGCAGAGAGCACACGTGAATGAGAGACAAAGAATAGCTGGATCTTTTTTCCGAGAAAGTTTTAATAGGCTTTTGGGCTTCAGTAGCACCCAATTAGCAATCTTTGTTACATGCGAACACCAGGAGCTAATTGGCCTGAGAGGAGAAAGCAGCGTGGCCCTGAAAGGAAAGAGCAGGATTCATTTGAAGGTTCACAGCTCCAATAGCAGCATGTTGGGAGGCTACTTGGCAAACAGTTGTTAAACACATTTTGGTGCTGCAATTGCAATTATTATGTATACGTTCTTGCTGTTTTCATTGCTACATGGTGTTGCAAAAAAAGGAAAGTATCACAGTTGTCATAAAGTTTACAGATGAACAACTTACCTGGATCTAGAAAGATTTACGATGTAGAAAAGAAATGTCAATGCATTGTTCATGAACTACTCTTAGGCCCAAGTCAGTGTGTGTGAACATCCTAGGAATTTATCAGATCCAGGAAGAAATCATTCACAGACATGGCCTAACCTGTCCACATGCAGTGCCATGCTGCCCTACATTGGGGGATATGCTGAGTGCGCACGTACACACAACAGCACTATGAGCTCACCAAGGGCAAGAGGCTGAATCTCTGATTACATTTACTGTACAAACTGAAGCAGCAGGATCGGATGCACGGGACATGAAGAGCTCATTATGCTCTTTACATGCAATTAATCAAACAATGTAAACACAGCTCGCCTCAGCCAGATTCTCTGGTGGCAAGTCAAATTTGGTATGCACACACAGTAGGCTACATGACTTAGTAAACAAAGGAATGCGAATTATGGAAAGTTTAAGATTCACAGCCAATCTGGCGTTGATGTAAGAGTCGTACCTTCCTGCTGAGACCACACGCAGGTCTCCTCTCTGTCACACTGTTAAGCCTTTAGTCTCCTCCTTTTGTGAAATGCACACATTGTGTTAAAATGAAAATATCCACACTGTGTGGGAAAAGTGACGCTTTGTAACAATGGAAGTATTACAGTAGAAATAGAGCACTCCGACTGAGACACTTATGAGGCTGGGCATGTCATGTTCCTTCAATTGAGATGATCTGTTGGAGAGACAATCTCTACTAAGTGAACTTTTCATTTTTGGAGAAAGAATTTGTCATGTAAAAATTGAACATTAAACTTTTTTTAAGGCATAATCAATGATGCCAATGTGAAAATTATTTTTTGTCTCATGCCCTATTAGCTAATTGTTATTGCCATCTTCATCCAGGTCGTCACATTAGAAGAGAGACCTTTTTTTGTTTTGTTTTTTTCAACAAAAAAAATGGTTTTATCACCTCTGCACTGTGCCCAGTAGAAACTTCTTTCCTTTTGACAGATGTCAGGAGGAGAATGAGGCAGGCAATGCTCACAGTCTGTCTGTCGCAGACCAAAGCCGAATGGCCACCGAGAAAACCGTTAATCAAACTTGCATGCTCACAGCTCCTTTCCCCATCCTCTTAAATGTTTTTTTGGTGGTATGTTTTCAAGTATGAGCTGCATCTGTAGGCTCTATTTTAAGAAACTTTTGCAAAATATAATCTGGATCGAACGTGGGAGTTGAATATAGGTTATTCCAGCATTATCTGTGCTCCAGAGCTTTGTGGAAAAGTACATTGACTTTCAAGTCTAAGTGAGGAGGCAATACAGGGACTTCATTCTGGATAACATACACTCCAATTTGCATTTAACCTCATCTGACATAACTGTGTCGCTGCTATTGCAAGTGTGATTTACTTGCATCATTTGCGTCAGTGTTTATATTACTTTTTTTAACCCGACATTTGCATTTTATTTTGTTTCACGTATCATCTTGTGAGAGAAAGACTTGATGTTATTTTAAATGCCAGGTGTCTCATTGGAACATAATTTGCATTTAGGTTGCCTGACAGTCATACCGCCGCAATCGGACTGCACAATCACGCCGGCAGCGCTGTCTGAAGAAGCCACTGAAAGGGCAGCATTATACGACAGAGCATCTCAAAGCATCAGGCCATGAAAATGACAATGAGGCTAGTACAGAAGTGTCACCTCTCTCGGTTTTTTGTCTGTCTCTGTCTCCCTCAGACTCTCCTTGTTTTCTTTCTATCTGTCTGTCTCATACCCGCATCAACAGCCACACACACACACACACACACACACACACACACACACACACACACACACACACACACACACACACACACAGAGAGAGAGAAAGACAAAACGTCTTTATTAGCCCTCTGTATGCAGGCTGTGCTCAGCCTGAGATTGCAGGAGTGACCCCATGCTATGAGCTGTACAGGGGAAATGTTTACCCACACCCTGCAGAATATGCCATTAACCTCTCTCTAGATAGAAGGCAAACAAGAATATCCCTCCATGAGGGCAATAAAGATGGGAACACCTATCCAGGACCATCATGACAAGTATCTCATTATGAAGCTGCGGGAGGCAGTAACGAGCCAGGGAGCCCAGTCTCCCACGGGACTTTTTCGCCACAGTGTACCTGTGTGCCTAACATTCAGTGAAGTACCTATGAAATGCGGTGAAGTGTAAACAGCTGATTACCCCAACAGTGAGGATTGGAACAATACAAAGCCCTCCCGCCCCCAAATCCATCAACCACTTTGACCCCCCTTTTCAAACCAATCCCAATCTCTACTTTCTTCCTCTCCTACTTCCTGTCTGTTCCCTCCGATCTTCTTTTGTCTCTCTGTACCTCTCTCCCTCCCCGGGGATTTAAATGGATATCCTGAGGCTCTGTTTAAAGCCCCAACCTGGCTGGGTGTCTTGGTTCATGGTGAAAGGAAATGTGGGGGTGGAGGGGGCAGTAAGGAGCCTGGGCACTAGAGCAGTTTCTCGTTCGTAGGGACCCGCGGGCGTAATTCAATCACACCTCGATAATTCCCCTGATGTGATAGTCGAATCCCCCTCACACACATCAAGTACAGATAGACACCACAAGCTCACGCTGATCCCAGATTGAGGGTCTCCTCCTGGGTGGGCTTAAGAGCCCACTACTGGGTACGTTTTACCTGTGTCGTTTGAAGAGGCCATTATTTTAATTGAAAAAGTTACCCGTCCGCCAAAGGCAAACGATAGAAGACGAGGAAAAAAAAAACAGGGAAGAGAATTAAAACAAAAACACCAGATGGTGATAGACATGGTAAAAATGATTGTTTATACTTACTGTTTGATTATATGTGATAATGAGAGTGGGATTCCTCAAGGCAATTAGTGTCTGTGGCAGCCATATTGTGAGAGGACAGGGGAAGGACGGCACAGGCTGTTATGAAGGAGCGCTTATCAAATATCTCCGCCGGGGTGATTAGTGTAATAAGACACTGCAAGGTGAGATAGGCCACTCATGCTCTTTTAGTATGTCTTTGTGTATGTGGGTGTGTTTGTAGGTGAGTGAGCAAGAAAGAATGTGTGTGAGAGCTAACAAGAAAAAAGAGTCTGAGAGGGAGTCTGAGAAAGTATGAGTGACTCTTTCCATCTGTTTCTGTCTGTCTGTCTGTGTGTGTGTGTGTGTGTGTGTGTGTGTGTGTGTGTGTGTGTGTGTGTGTGTGTGTGTGTGTGTGTGTGTGTGTGTGTGCGTGTCTGCATGCGTCGTGTGTTTGTGTGTGTGCCTTTATGTGTGTCTTAATGTATACTGGTATACTGTGTCCCCATGTCCCTCAGAGTGTGTGTGTGTGTGTGTGTGTGTGTGTGTGTGTGTGTGTGTGTGTGTGTGTGTGTGTGTGTGTGTGTGTGTGTGTGTGTTATACTATTCCTATGTAAATGTAGGTTCCCATGTCAGGCTGGCTGCCCCAGGGGCTTTAGCCTATGACAAGAGGGCAGATCGGGGGCACTTACCCCTGGCAGAGTCTTCTGTTCATGGAGGGCGCTCTGGGCCTTCAGTGCTGACTCTCTGGCACAGTATGTTAGAAAGGCACATCCTATAGTCAGGGAGACAGGAGAGAGATAGGCTTACTCCACAATGAACCACCATTTATAATTTAAAGAAGAAAAAGTGTCACAGTTTTAGAGAACGTATGGCTATGTTTAAAGAAAGAGTACATGTATGGCCTGTTGTCCTTTTTTAGGATGCTAGGCTAAGGATCAAAAGATGATATCCCAAACATGTAAAGTCATATGGCATTATGATGATCTAGTGATTTTAGCATTTAGTACTCATCAAATATAATTTCTAATATATTGATTGTAAAAGCTAAGAGCACAAACCATAATAGATTAAAAAAGGATAGACTTATGCTTTTTCCATCATCTTTATGTAAGCCCATTTCATGAGTGAACTTTCAAACACAGATGGATAGCTGTACCATGAAAGACCATATTAAATGTGCCATGTAAAGCCAGTCTAACACCTCTCCATTGATGTTTGTTCAGAGATTAAGCATCCCTACAGCCGACTCTCAAAAACAACACAGTAACCTTCCAAATGGACCCAGAGATTTGTGATTTCACTGAAGTAATTCCCATCCACGC
Source organism: Perca fluviatilis (assembly GCF_010015445.1). Taxonomy (NCBI): domain Eukaryota; kingdom Metazoa; phylum Chordata; class Actinopteri; order Perciformes; family Percidae; genus Perca; species Perca fluviatilis. The sequence continues at coordinate 35,230,749 of NC_053114.1, read as the reverse complement.
AAGCAATAATATAAGACTTACTGGAATTTTACAAGCTATTGCCCAAAACATGTATTATATTCAAATGGAATTCATAGCCTGCGCTGACAATTGGAATGTGGTTCTCTGAAGTTAATAGCTCTATACCCTCAGAGAAAATAACATGCTGGTTGAGAAATAAGATTAAAATTTTACACATTTCTTTTCAAAATATGACAACCCCTTTAGATTAGATTTAGTGAACTCATGCATATGTTCAGTGTTTATGGGAATAAAATGTTTGCTATAATGTTTGTATTTCATTCAGTTTACTATAGTAACAGTGAAATGGACTAAGCAAAATGAAACAGCAAACATGTTCAACAGGTGTAAAAACAGATGTGTTCCTTGAGGTTAACTATACATTGGGAGTGGTGATGGAAAATGCTTAGTCACCCCAGATATGGTGTTAGCATTTTCTTTTCATTACTAAAAAAATATGCATACTGCTTTCTGATGAATGATCACTTTCATAGTTACTGAACTGGGCACAGGAGGAATACGTCAAACAGTATGCATATTTATTTTTTAGCTGCCAAGTAATTTGAATCCTCTGGTGATGAGCCGAAACTGTTCCCCCATACATCTCTGGAGACTTTTCTTTAAGTTAGAAATTTCAGGAAAACAGAATGAATATGCATCAATAAATAAGTCCCTGACAAAAATGTGACAGCTTTCATTAAAGGGTGAGTGGTTGCTCTGTTACGCGCTTGGCAGAGCTGACAGTGGGTGACCCCGTTCAGAAAAGGTTTTGCACTGTGCAGCATAATTTCCCATTACTGCATGTCACACCTGCTGCCAAGGATTCCCACGGGAGAAACGAGACACACACACACACACACACACACTCAAACAGACACTCACACATACAGATGATACCCGGCATGCAGCACATAGCACCCATCACCCCCAAAACCCAGCAACACACTCTGGCACCCGGCCAAGAGAGCTCCCTTTCACGACAACCTTCACCCACCTCCACAACTAGGCAGTTACTCAAGAGGAAAAATCACCTAAACGACACTAATGAAACAGCATGCCACACAGCAAAGCAGAAAAGTTTGTGAGCCTGGGGAAACACGTTTCATCCTTTGTGACATTACAAAACTGTGGGACATGAGCCGAGGCCTCCCCGGGGGGCATGTCCTAGCAAAGGCTTATGGGAATCGTACGCTGTTGCTGACACTCTTCTGCCACTTTTCTTCTGGTACTTTTCACCAAGCCTTTTTGCTGCATATTGCCCAGAATTTCAGTAAACATCTTGACAAGATTTCATCACATGATTTATGATGTGAGTTTTAAGATGTCCCTACTACAAATCAGGGTATAAACTCTGGTAAACTTTATCTTAACAAAGTTTAGCAGTAACGTTTTATTTGACCATAATCCTTTCAGGAAAGTAGCTTTGGTCCTTCAATGAAACGTAAACTGCAAAAAGTGTCCCTTTTAACAATGCATTGAAACAATCACACTTTGGCCTGAAACAATTCTTTAATTTCATAACAAATTTTCATTTTCATCACTTTTCTACTTTTTTCTTATCACTTTAATGTGTTTTGTTTCACTGATAAAAAGTACCATTTACCATTTTGCGGTACTTGTAGTTTTTTCCATTTTAATCTACTTTACACTTCTACTACACTGCATTTAGATTACAACTATAGTAACTAGTTATTTCACATAAAGATTTGACATAAAAAACGTGATCAGTTTTTTAAAATATGATGATAAACTACCCAGCAGTTTATAAAGTAATTAAACTCACCTCCACATCAACCAATAAAAATAATGCTTACATGGTAATGCAAAAATAATCCAATAATATATGAATACTACTTATACATTAATACAATTGTATTTCAAATACTTCTGTTCTTTTACTTTAGGAAAATTTTGAGTGCAGAACTTGTACTGCATAGTAATGGAGTATTTTTTATAGTGTGGTGTTTGATTAAATGATGTGAATACTTCAGATCTGAAAACTGGACCACTGTTGAGTTTTTCCAGGAGTGTGCTTAAAAGCAAGTGAAACTGCATCTGAAACAAGTCAAGCAATCTCTCCTCAGATGCACAGATTTTTCTGGTGGCTTCAAGAAAAATAGCATGTGATACTGTTTGTTCAAATGATTTGTTAAACTGGACTTTTTCTGCCATGTAGCCTTTAATATTCAGGCCAGCTGCGTGGCTGTCTCGGCTTCCTCGCGGTGGTGGAAAACCAGCGGGACTTTAGGAAAGCTCCATATCCAACAGTGCTGGCTCAGGGGACATCTTAAGCCCAAATGACTCAGTGACTGAGAAAAAGCCAGTTGTGGAACAGATGAGCATTCAGCTTGGAGCACATGATGCAGTTTGAGGTGAGGTAACAAGGATGTAGCAGTTGGTAGCAGGTTAGGGCTGTCAGCTTAAACTTTTAAATTGACTAATTGGCATGGGCTTACATTCACTTGTAAATGATCCGACATTGTTGTCCACTTGGTATTATGTGCAATCTTATAAATGGAGCTTTCAAAAGCATTCCACTTTCATTGGTCTGTGGTAATACAGCAGAGTGTGCAAACTGATTTAGGCTAACAACATTGCAACAACAACAAAAAAATTTGACAACAAAAGCAAATATGATGTTCACTTTGGGGTATTATGTATTACATAACTTGGGGAACTGAAGCAAATCTTTTGAGTCTTTTAAATCGTAAGTATTTAGCAGTAACAAAAAGTGTAGATTATTTTAAATGCTAAAACGTGGGAAATTGTCATTGCTTTATGGTAGCGGTGCTTAAGATGTACAGTATTCATTTTCAGCAAATAACTCAGATACCATTTAAACCTTACTTTTTGAATTAAAGTTTGGATCAAACAAATATTAAGCAAAGACTTGAGGAAATAAGTTGCGTGCGTTAAATGGGAAGAAGAAGAGTAGGAGGGCATGGCTCCGATGGTTGTTCAGCAGAAGGATTGGTGGCTTCCTGTGATGAGCAGGTTAAGTGGGGTGAAAATAATACTTTGGTAATCAAAGACAATTTACCACACTATAATTTCAGTCAGGGACAAAAGTTCAACAATTTATATGTAAAGCAAATGAAAAAGCAAACCCTGCAGACTTGTTCAAAGAGAAAGCAGAAATTGTGAAATGTGTCTTTGTGTTCGCAAAACACGTTTCGGGTAATTACCTAAAGAACCCCCTTTAACGCTTTTTCTAACAGTTTGTTTTAAAATGGAAATTAGTGTGTGCTCACAATTGCATGCATCCAGGCATTAAGAGTAAATTGTGCTTTTTTAAGGCGTCAGGTACCTGTAATTGAAATAACTCCAGAACAAATTTGTATAAAATTTCAATTCATTAGCTATGGATTCATGAATCATGAGCAATTTGCTCTCTTACAATCTCCTCACACATGTTTGATCCAAGAATGTTCATTAAAGTGGGGACAAAGAATTCAAATTAATTTCCCAAAAAATGTTGTAAAACAACTGGATGGTGCTGAATGTGACCCTCTCATGGGTACTGAGACAAACACGATGTGAGGATTCATCAACCGCTTACTGTTTCTGTGGTAACCACACTGTTACCTGCCAAGCATTTTTCCATCTTTCAGTCCATCTACATTCAAAATGGGCTGTTAGCTTACTGGTTCACACACAACCCCCTTTTTAATGATCAAAGAGGTCATCTGTAGACTTTAGCTACACCTGTCACTCAATTTAAGCAAACTGTCAATCACTGTCCAACACTTTCTTTACGGTTAACGCTCATACTGTAGATAAAATCCAATACAAGGATTGTAACTCCTTGTGGCCATTACTAAAGCCTTGTTCAAACTGTCAGCCCAAATCCGTCGGCCTATCCAGATTGTATCCAGATTGATTTAAGAAATTCTGGACAGCAAAAAAAACATACTGTAATTGTATGTGATTTTTACAAACTGCATCCAAACCACATTTGGAGGTTTGAAAAATGCATTTCTGATTGGATTTCTTCAGATGCGTCTCAGTCTGGACACTCTGGCCGCTCAAATCGGATTTTGTGTCTTTTTCGTCACTCGTGTAGCCAAGAGTAGACTTATGCAGATAATAAAATAAATAAACAGGGGATCTGTAGTCTGAACCAGCGTGAACCCATACGTCTTTATTTACTTCCACATTGTCATCGGCAGTGCAGCTTTACTCTTTCTGGTTTTACCTTTCACAATAAAAGCCCAATTTAAATTCATTGCAAGCATTTTTTATAAAGAGGCAACTCTACAAAATGGCTTACCTGCACCGCAACACACAACAATGATTTCCCTTTGAAATCCAAAGAATCGGAGGTGCTGGCCGAAATGATGGGTTTCCATTTCTTGTGCTTCCGCGTTGCAAAGTCGTGTCTGCAGCTTAGCTACACAGACACATACGTCGTTACCACAACAAACCATGCAGATAGGTCAGTGATGTATGCACACACATATCCGATTTGATCACATGCAAATTACAGTGTGGACAGTCTGTCTTAAAGATCTGGTTTGAGAAACAAATTTAGATTTGCCTGCAGTCTGAACATATAACCTAAAAGTCTCAAAACTTTTTTTAAGAAACAAATAAACCACAAAACTGTCTACAAATTGAAAAGACACTTTCAAAGATTTGTTGGTACATTCTATGACTCATTTGCAATTAGATATTAGTGTTCTACTGTGGTTTACTTTTGACATTTCACTGCCTATGAGGTTTTTTATGTCAATTTGGCAGGCTATTTATAGCCAATTACACTGCATGGACCAACCGAGGAGAGGACAATGGATGGGGATATTTAACAACTCTTTGTATCTTTTCCTCCTGGCTGTGTGGTGCAGCTCAGAGTCCCTCCTCTCAGCATCAGAGACGGATTGATAGATAACACTACTCAAGCAAAAGATTTGCCCCCCACTAACATTCAGCATGTCTGAACAATGCATGCGTTCTGGCACTGACACTAAGTATTATGGTAATGTAGTGCTCAGCGAAATGATGGATGTTAAACAGCACGACCTGGCCGCGCCACACACTGACGAGCTCCATGCCCGCCAATGGTGTTGAGTCATCCCACGCGCTGCATAACGACAGCGACAATGGCACGCAAACTATCAAATCGCCATTAAAGGAAACAGTGTCGAACAACTATGAGGCAGGATATAATCATCTGTTAAAAGAAACATGAAAAAAATGCCTTCTGACTAGACATCAGCATACAGCTACACCAATCCACCGAAGTGTACAGGAAAATATGAAATGCAAAATTCCCCAGATATTCAGATGATTCCCTGGAGATACCGAAAATGCCCAAAGTAAGAATTCACAAAGCATAAAACATCTGTTCAAACTGATGCAGAACAGTCCACATGAATTAGTCATGAAAAAACATTAAATATTTTGATCTGCCCTTAAATCCATAATTATGGTGCAATTCTGTGTCACAGGACTCGGGCTGTGAAAAAAGGTAGTGCTGCAAATCATCCATTAGGTACGGTTTACTAACTGATGCCAACAGCCATATACATCATCCATCCGAAACAAATCAAATCTCTGTCAACCACAAACTTAGCTCAAAGAAGGATTTCAAAGTAGCAGTCAAACTAATTTATGGCACTGCAGTAAATCTTTATGAACTTTATGTTTTTAGGGATCGTGGAGCCAAGCTGATTATATCCTCCCCCACTCTTCTGTTGCTCTGCTGAATGAAAAATGTTGTAACTGTTTATGATAAGAATGTGGATTGAATTTGTCACTATGTTAAAACATTGGGAGCCTCCATGGGCCTTTGACATATTAGCTAGCCAATATCCATTGGCATATTATGCATTTTTGTGAACCAAACAGAACACAAACTACCGTTCAAACTCCTGTGCAATACATATACTTTGGGGAAAAGATCTTTGCAAAACCTTATATTGTATAGATGCAGAGGAAATGACTCAAACTCTGTACTCTAATATTGATGATAGTTACACAGCTGCAACACGTGTCTGTGAATATGAATCCCATTTATCCAGGCAGTACATGAGGTTGAAATGAAACTATCCATTGTAATGTTAGTTGTAGCGTGTGTGAAGTCGTGAATGTGTTTCAACACTCATCCAAGAGATTACCCTATCATGATGTTAACAACCCAGAGAGGTTCAAATGTCCAGGCCTCAGGACAGACCAGGAGAAATAATATAACCCCTTGATGAGTAGCATAACGTCCTATGGATAATTTAATTTCAGCCTAATGCTAACACTTAATACAGTAAATCGAAAGAAGCTGGGAGATGCTGGATGCTTAAAGGCTCCGTAGAGCTGAGGGCGACTGCACAGCCAGGTAATAGTTATCTGTGGGTTCATCACCAAGCATGACCCCTTTAACAAATAAGTCGCCATGCGATTCATCGTTAATATCAAGAATATATTAGCCACTTCAAACATGATATTTAACTGACATCCCAGAATGCTTAAGCAGTTTAGTGCCTTTGATTTCTGCTCTATTTTTCTCTATCTATACTTACATGCTGAAGAATATTTAACCCAGCGGACCTGATGTTGTTGAGTGTTAAGCCTTGATCCAACTGGAATCCAACATTGTCTTCACTGTTTTTTATAAAGAGGTCTTATGTACGACTTGGTACTTTAATATATATTATTTCTAAAACAATTAAATGTCACACTGATGAAGTCTGTGTGATATGGTTAAAGCTGCAGGCAATAGAAACTGGGCTTTGAGATGGGATTGTTTGTCAAACTAAAAAAAATAAAAGTTAGAAGTCTACTGATAGAGAAGACTGCTGTGCTGACCTAGGTGTGTTGTTTATAACAGAATTCTCTTTGTTTGAAGAAAGCAAAGAACTTTCACAGTTAAATAAGTAATTCATTTTACCTTTCAATTCCCCTACAAAAGCTTTTCTCGGTTTCAGAATGGGCGTTCATTCAGTGTTTTAAACGGCTCTCGTTGAGTGACACAGCACATTATACATTATACCTACTCCTGTTTTGTTAACGACACTAATCCCATTTTCTTACTCTTGTACTTTCTTGTTTCGGTCTACAGGTATCACACATTGGCGCAGCAGGAGGCATGAACATGGTTTAGTTGAGTGGCCAATAAGAAAAACTCATCCATATAATGCATTGGTGAAATCTTATTAAAAGTGCACGCTTGTGCTCCCAATGTGACTTTGAATGTCATGCGGGATGAAGTGGGCATAATGCATACATCAGAGTGGCCTTGGTGGAGGATGATTTGAACCGGCATACAGTCTGGCATTGGAACAGGATTATCCGTCCCGAGGCAACCATGCTCCAGAGTGTTGACATTCAGGGATGGTCGAGGACAGGCGTAAACAACACGAACATCAGAAATATTGTTTTAATCGATCATTGAGGAACACCGGAAAGAGGAGGAGCAGGCTGAGCACCCGCGACTGATGGCTGGAGGAACAGGTGGTGCATGGAGACCTTCAGGGCTGCACACACAAGGAAGCAATGCTGAGCCTACACTCATTTCTCCCACAAGAGCGCTTGACTTGCGCTGATCAATAAGATCATGAACTGCAGGCACTGACTAACATTTCATACATAATTTGCCTGCCTTGTGAATAGATTATTTTTTACTGAGTGAACTGATTGTGAATTCAATGTGTGCATATGTGTGTGATTTAAAACAATATCTAAAATTAAAAAAAATAATTAACACCTATCTACAAAATACTATCAATCACAAACAGCAGCGGCAGTACTTTAGCTGATAATAAACTGTAGGACAGCCTGCTTATGATGACATGGAGAGTGCTGGAAGGGTGACCTTATTTTGGCTTTCCATTCCAATAAAATTAATGTTTAAACTAGTACCAAATAAAGACTTAAAAAGTCAGAAATTATTATATAATTTGAATATTTAATACTAACTATTATTACATTTGAATGATTATAAGATTTCCCTCAGCCACAATAGAATAAGATTAAACATTACTGAATACAACGGTGCACTTACAGGCGTGTTGTAAAACATACATAAACATATAAATGCAAAAGGGAATAAATTTAAATCAAAATGTGGTTATTGTAATTACATTGAAATGCTTATTGTAGTCCAATTGTTTCTACATTACATGTACAAATATGCATTTAGCAATAAGTTGTGTTTAAACCACACTTGGACTTTGAATTTTAGACTTTTATTTGGAACAAAAAGACCCTCCAACCCAAACCGCACTCATGGCATTCACCATTATAACTATCATTAGAATTGATCGATCCCTGACTAATTACTAAGTGAATACTGATCCCGCTCGGTTTGGACGATGAGGGGGACAGCGGGTGAGGACAGAACAAGCGAGAAAACGATGCATGCTGGATCTCAGCCTCTACTATTATCCTGCCTTGTACTTCCTGACTGCAACCCGCCCACGGAGCAGCATATTACAATACAGCCGCCTTGTAAATAGTATTTTCAACAGCTAATGACGTCCAAAAAAGTAGGCTACGTATTACCCGACTCAAAGGTCAAAGCAGCATGCCAGCACCACCTTAATCACGGATGCTGATTGCCTGATAATGGTTTGCACTTTCCGCTCCCCTGAAAGCATTTATATCTCTCTGACAATATGCTGCAAATGGACTCTGTGATGCAGAACAGAAGGATTTTTCCACTCTTTTTGACTTGTTTAGATATTTTGTGTAGCTGCAGAAATAACACAGCATCTAGCGCTTGCACTGTCCCGCCCCCTGAAACTGGGATGCTCAGCACATGAGAGTCAATGTAAACACACAAAGGCGTTTTCAGCTGTAGTATTCACGTGGATTGAACGCGGTAACAATTAACCCTGCACTCGCAAGCCATTCACTTCCACGTGTTCTCCCTTTCACGCCTTATATATATTTGGTGTGTGTGTGTGTGTGTGTGTGTGTGTGTGTGTGTGTGTGTGCGTGTGCGTGTGCGTGTGCGTGTGCGTGTGCGTGTGTGTGTGTGTGTGTGTGTGTGTGTGTGAAGGCTCTACGGGGCTCCTACTCTGTCCCAAAACATCTGCAAATTAACACACTTTTCATGCTCTCTGCCCCAAAACTGAATTGGGACGCTCTTTGATCTCTCTCGCGCTCTCTCTCCTCTCTCTCTCTTGTGTAAAGGAACACAAAAGTAAAGATACCAAAATAACCAACCTTTATGCATTCCCGTAAACCTGTCTTTCAGTACAGTGAGTTCGTATATCTTTCCGAATTCCTCAAACAGGGGTTTCAGGTCTTTTTCCTCCAGGTTTCTGGGAATCTGCCCGATGAAAAGCTTGATGGCGTCGTGGTCCTTCATTGGAATGGTGTTCTGGCCGATGGTAAGCCCGTTCATCCTGCCGGCGCTGTTCGTGGTGCTGAATCCATTCTCTTGCTGCACTCCGTTTGCAGTGACTGTAGCCATCTTTCCTCAATGGGCCGGCGAGCTGCTCTCTCTCCCACTCTCTCTCTCTCTCTCTCTCTCTCTCTCTCTCTCTCTCTCTCTCTCTCTTTCTCTCTCTCTCTGTCTTTCTCTCTCTTTCACTCTCTCTCTCTCTTGCTCTCCTTCTCTCTCTCTCTGTAGTCAACTGCACAGTGCACACTCCCCCGTTATGTCTTCCTCTCTACCCACTCCTCCTCCAGTTTTCCCTCCCTATACAGCCCCCTTGTTTGGAATCAGCCTTATTTATTTTTTCTCATGCTTTATGTGTTTTCATGTGTGTGTCGTGTGTGTGTGTGTGTGTGTGTGTGTGGGTGGGGGGGGGCAGGAAAAAAAAAAAACACACACACACACACTACCCGTGACGTCATATCGTACTCTCATGAACAGACCACGCCCATTGCCTAATTTGCGTAACGTGCGCGGCCAATGGGAGGGCAGGATGACTGAGTGCCCCACAGGGCATAGTAAGAATGCAAACATTTGTGTAGAGTGGGACATTTAAACAGTGCAAAGGCAGCATTTGTGCTACTTCTCCTGCTTATGTCAGGTCATTTAGTTTTGTTTTAGCAACAAGGCAAAATGTGGTCTGTCTGGGTGGAATCATAGCTTTGTAATGGCAGCCCATGCAATTGTACCTTACTAAATCACATTGTGATGCTGTACATCAGTAGTTTTACATATTTAAATAAATTGGTGAATCAGAATTTAAAACTATGGTTATCATGTATCATATAATGTATCTCTGGTGATTTTATAATTTTAATACATTTTCATCAATGGATGATTTATGTAAAACCATGTTTCCAAAGAGCCCTGTTCTCATAACATGTCTGGTCTGCTGGACACAGGTGTGCTGCTAAATAATTGCATTTATCTGGCATACTGGGCTTAAAAAAGTCCCTGTCAGATGTTTAGAAGAAAACCAGCAGGGCTGTAAGTCCTGAGGCCTATTCATAAAAGACACTGCTGTGAAGCCTTGTAGAAAAGTTCTCTACAGCAGTGGTTCTCATTCCTGGACCTCAGGAGCCATGGGCCCTGCTGGTTTTCATTCTAAGTATCTAACAGGGACTATTTTACACCTGAGATGCCAGGTGAATGCTATTAACTACCTGGGAGGGTAGAAAGAGAGTAGAGCTGTGATTCCTAAGGACTGAGAGTGACTGCTCGATGGACCTGTGCTCAACTGGTCAAATGTACTATATATTTTTCATGGTATAGTTAAGAGCTCTTTTAAGTATAAATACCTAATACAATTCCAAATATCACAGGTTTTTAAATAAAAATAGTTATTTTGAGTTATTATTGTTCTAAATAGCTTTATCATTTTGTCCAGACAGAGCATTAGTTGTAATGTATTGTTTTGGACACTTTAGCAGATTAAACTGTTCCTAACATGGCGTTTTACCACATCCTCTTGTTTAGGCAGCAGGAGGATGTTACACTGATAAGAATACCATGTCAAAACAAAATAAAGTGAGGATGTGTATCACTCAACTATGGTAGATTTAGATTTATTTGTTACCCTGTCATCAAGGACTATCTTTTGCACATAATGCTCAACATCTTCATATGTGTTATGATCTTTCTCCATGTTTTATGTTTTTCTCCAGCATAGCATTGGGGATTTTGTTAGCTCACAATGTTACTTTCCAGACATCAAGCATATTCATCAATGGTTTCAAACCTCAGCTGCTTTCCTTTAGAGAGACAATGTGGAAAGAAAATGGAAGCTTGGTCAGGTGCTTGGATCAAAGGCATATTTGGGTGAATAATTAAAAAGATATCAGCATGCTGGAATGCAACAAGCAGCAGGCTCTGCCGTGTAGCACAGTTTAAAAACAAACGTGCTCTCTCCACTTCACAAAGACAATATGAACAGATGAAGAGAAAAAGAAGGATGAAACACTGTCGTTTAAAATGATGTCAGCTCAGAGCTCAGGATTCAGAGCGGCCTTGTGTCACTGTCCGTGGTGCTGAATCAACTCTGCCATTCAGAGACCGTGAAATAGATTGTTGGAGGTACAATTTTAACAGAAAATGTTTGCACTACTACAAATTGTCCATGACCCTCTCCATCTACCTGCTGTGCACAATTTCCAAACTGGTCTGTCCTTTACTTTATACAGGGAATGATGCATTCAACGCCACTCTTCAGAATAGTTTTGTTATTCATGCAAGTGAGCATGTGCACTGCCAGTGTTGCATTACCTGCAAACAGAACAGTCTAATTAGTGCAGATGGGAATATAACATCAATACAAGGGCAGTCTGGCTCACACTGATATGAGTAATTATGCATGATATGATGGCATTTATGTGGATCATATCATGTGACAATGATCGATTGTATGTAGGAAATGTATTATGAGAACTGTTAATAAGGTCTGCACGCTAGCATTTGGGTAATAAGATCTGCCCTGTTTAAGTGTCTTCAGTAACGACATGGAGTCTCTGACACCTGCAGAGGTGTTGCTCTGTAACTGAGCATGACCTCTGATCCCCTTGTGGATTTGGGCGAGAAAACGTGGGATCAGAAGAGGATCACAAAAAACTGCGTGCTCAGTGTTGAAATGCATTCAACGGACATGCTTAACCTCTGTTAGGTCAGAATTAATTGGCTTGTAAAAGATGTAATTAAATAGTAGTGATTATTTTGTTCTGTTGCTCCTTCTAATTAGTAGAATACAGCTGCCTCACAATAATAATACTATTGTAATGAGTGCCATAAGTGTCTGTCTGTCTATCTATCTATCTATCTATCTATCTATCTATCTATCTATCTATCTATCTATCTATCTATCTATCTATCTATCTCTCTATCTATCTATCTATCTATCTATCTATCTATATATCTGTCTATCTATCCATCCATCATATTCAACTGATTGAAAACATTTTTGTCATGAAAAATTCAACAGAAACAGCATCTCCCATGAATTAGTAATTGAGCGGACCAGCTTCTTTTCCCCACGATACCAATGCAAATATGACATTTGAATGCCTTTAGTGAGTTACTTAGTGTTTATGTCATTAGAGGACTTTTACCATAAATAAACAATTAAATAAATAAAAAATATCTTTCAGTACGATAGGCACATACATTTGTAAAGGGTCACCCCAGTGGGAAGTCTCATAATGTACCCAATGAACATTTTTGATCACTAGGTAGTTGAGAAGTCAGCTTTGATGGATTATGTGCTGTTGTGTTCATCCCTAATGCCCATCAGAATGAATGATCTTTTGGGGATAGTAGTATTCTGAGAGAAACTCACAGTAACATCTGGCATGGCATTGGTTTTGTTATGAAAATTCATTTATTTTATATCATGTCTTTGTAGACCATCTACAAAAACAATCCTTAAGAGTTTTTTGCTCTGAATGTGGATCATAAACACCACGGGTCTCCCTTGTTAATACCATCAGGGGCCTTTTTTCCCATAAAGACATAAAGACATAGCTAATTTAGCTTCAGTGCTGCTTATTGGCTTTGTGATTTTTGTTTCCTTGTTTTTGTCATTTCTCTGCGGGATAGTTTTCCTGCACAGCTGTGAAGACTTGGAAACTGTCTGGCAGGAGGATATGCAGGTACTGCATGATCTCTTCAATTATGCCTGTCTGTAAGCATCCTCTTTGTTCTAACACAGGCAAGCGTATCAGAAAGGTTGACAGGGTTCTTCTTCTTGTCTGTGGCATGCTCAGCACCTGGATGGTTGAACAGGGCACCTCTGCCGATTGCTCTCCTTTCAGACAAAAGAGCAGTCAGAATAGTTCCAGCTGTGTTTGTACAGTGGGAATGAACTTGCAAGAATAACAAAACAGAGGAAAGGAAGTCCCTCAAGGATCTTGCACACCAAGAGACACATTTCCCTTAAAATATTTTCGTATTATTTCTGGATGGAAACTGTATTTGCCCATTAGCAATGAGCAAGGATTTTTACCTCAGTAGACCAACTAGAATTGAAATTGGGAGGGGGTGCGAACATGGTAAAAGTGTCAGCAAAATAATTTTCAGACAAATGCAAAACACAGTACACCAAGTCCTGAGTGAGTGTCATTTCTGTTTTTGTTACCAAACTTATTCACACCACTGTCAAGATGACTTGTTGGAATTTCACAGACACACCACTTCAAACAGCTACCTAAAATGTAGTCCCTTGAAGGAGCAAAATCAGTGACATAAGTCATGCATTGTGCATAACAGTTTGGTGTCATGCACAATTCCTTTATACTGTGTGTTCATTATCCCATTAAACCGGATATATGGAGTGGGCCAGGTGGAACGTAGTCATGCATGAACATTTTTCACTGTCTGTTTTGTAGAGTGAGTCCAAAAGGAGAGAAACCATTGATATTCATAGCACAGCTAGTATGAGGTGTGACAGTATTTTTTGTGAATCTGTGAGTGTATATGGTAATACCAGAGCAGCCTCAAACCTCAACTGCAGTCTCTGCCTGAGGGAGGGGTGCACTGTTCCCCCATTACAGGCTCTGCAAGATAAAGAACCATTCCATCAGAAGCCATCATTTTCTCTTAAAACACAATTTCTTGCCAGTTCATTTGCTTCTGTGCTGTAGGGGAAATGCAGGAGTGATTGTTGTTCTAGGCCAGAACAATGTTTTTTTTATAAATTGAGTTTTGTTCAATTTTATTTTGAAAGGGTGGATTACATCTCTATTTTCCCTTTATGGGTGATGTTACATCTGTGCTGCTGTTGATGTACTGTTGAATGATAAACAGGCATCTTGCTGCATGTTTAAGTTCACTAGTGAATAAATAAGAGAAAAACAAGGAAGAGGTCAGTGAGACCACAATGAGTCATCTGCTTTCTGGCAGCTAATGAATCCCAGAATACTGTGCAGGCCTCCCATGAGTACAGTCACATTGTCATTACTTCCATTGCTATTGCATGTTTATGCAGTTTTGCTATTTGTCAGGTATTACAGTAACTGTAAATCAGTGTGTATGTACACTATGACTTTGAAGTTAGTTGATTGAAATCATTGGTTATCAACATCTACTATAAGAGAACATTTTAAAGGGGTTATCCAGTGGTAGGCTTAATGTCACTAAGGGTCATTGGTGATGGCTCAGTGGATATGACACATGGTGTGGGAGATCTGGGTTCAACCAATGTGTCCCTAAGCAAGACACGTAACCCATAGTTGTAAAACCTCTGACATATATAGCAATTGTAAGTCGCTTAGGATAAAAGCGTCACCTAAATGACATGTAATAATAATAAAAAATAATCTTGTAAAAAAGAAGTTAAATAAATGAATACATGATGTTCAGAGAGTAGTTGCAATGTGTTGCTAAAATTGAAATTATTGCTGGTGTGCTCTTTTAAATTGCACCAGAGTCTGACAGAAAAGGGCTCCTCCCACTCCACTTCCCTTAGGCTGTTGTTGTCATTTTTCTGTCAAAAGTACCTGTAAAAAGTTTCTGTAAAAAGTACCTTTGGGTGTTTGTAAGCACCATCTCTAACAGTAGTTCATACAACTTTTGAAAACTGAAGTTATTGTATTTTGTAAGAGCATTTAAACAACAACAGTCATTTTTGTCATCTATCTCTAAAATAAAGATTGTCGTTTATAACTTCAGTGGAAGTTGCAATAGTGTGTCAGGGGTTTATTATATCATTGTAGTGTATCCTTCTGGTGTAAAATGTATCAAAGCCATTTTCAAAGCCACTCAGAACTTGTTATGTTGCATGGCCTAACTTTGATAAGTTGACCTAGTTATTTTATCTTGCAAATGTTTTAAAAAGTTTAAAACACACACACACACACACACACACACACACACACACACACACACACACACATATCCACACGCAAAGAAAGTGCTTACATGCACAGAAAGTTGAATCACACGCTTCAGTACTAGAGAGACAGTTGCAGGACAATTGCATTGCAGAGAACTAACAAAGACCATGCCTCAGCAGAATGCGTTGTAAAGCTTTATTGCAATATGAATGGCGAGAGAAGCTGACTGGTGAGTGGAGGTGTTGAGGTCAGGGGATGATGAAATCTGGGGCGTGAAACTCTGCGTGCCGGCAACATCTCAGCTTAGAGTCTTCCAGCAAAGAAGACTTTGGAGAGAGAGTGAAGAGAATGAGTAGGGAGTTTGACATTTGTGAACTTGAAGTTTTAAAAAAGCCAGGTATCTGTCGCTTAACTTGCATTAAAGGAATGGTTCAACATTTTGGGAAATATGCTTAGAAAATGCAGAAAATTAAGTTTTTTTTTAATTGTTCAAAATTTCAATTTGATCTCAACCCCCCCCAGTTTGAATCCAAAGTTAAGCCCTTGCAACAATCACTGGGCTAAAGTGCCAAACAAAGAAATGTATGGGTATTGCATGATGTGTAACACATGCCTGTTAATGGCAGAATAACTTAAAATGTGTGCCTTCATTTGACTAGATAGACACTTCAGGGTTAAAAATGTCTTTCTTTTATATAGCACCTTTAAAAAAAAAGTTTACAAAGTGCTTTGACAGACAAGCAAGGCAGATGAGGTCAGTAAAAATAACAGACAGCCAAACAGTAGGGCTGACGTAAAAAAAAATAGTTTTTAGCAGTGTAAGTAATAAGTAATGTTCTCACAAGCTGCATCATTTTTTCAGAATTGCACTAGACATAGAATGCAAATAAATGTACAGGAATTTGTCTTTGTGACATTGGTGCAGAGAGATTGACAACAGAGTTCCAAAATGCATATTGAAGCAACAATGGCACATGGGATACTGCTGGTCAAAAATATTACTCTGTTCCAATTTTCAGTTGCGTCAGTACTCCCTACTCTGAGGCCGCCCACATCTGTTAAGTAGCCTCAATAGCATTGATGACATCAGTGTGGAGTTTGTAAATTGGACTATCATGCTGTCTGCCACCCATCTCATCACTGCATGAAAAGATGCCCCTTAATTACCACAAAGAGGTGCCCATGCAGATACAACCAATATGCTCAATATACCAAGAACAAGTTCACCTTATATTTCAGACGAGTCAGATGAGGACATGGTGGACCCTTGCGCTGTGCAGCTCAACAGAAAGAGCACAGTGGCGCTTACACAGCACTCAGCTATTGTCAGGCTCGATGCCATGCCTTGCACCGACAGCTTGCACTCTGTTTCCATCAGATGTAACACACAGTCTGGCACTGCAGCCAGTCAAACTGTGTTAGTTGCTTTAGCCCCTGTTGACAAAGACTGGGCATTTTGTCATGTTGGATTTTGTTAATCTTACATGCGTTTGGGATTGTTTTATCAAGGAGGGTAGTTGTTTTTTTTGCTGTAGGCTGCTTCAACAGCTTGAGGTGAGCTGATCTGAATCTTCCCTCGACAGAACCCAAAACACATATTGTTAATGGGTGTCTTTATGGCACCTCAGAGTTGTCATCACAGTCTGTTTTTACTTTGGTGGAGGCCCGGCAGGATCAACAGTGTGGCATTTGAAGCTCACGCCGTTGACTCACAAAACAGCGCTGCTTCACAGAGCCTACACAACTAGTTCACAAGCTGTTCTGTCGCACATGTTGACTTCCATCACGCGCTTTGGAGAGACTGAAATAAAGTAACGTGTTCCCTCCTAAATCTATTTTTCATTAGGTTTTAGCACTGTGTTGTGCAAGCTGTTTGATTTCAGCAGCGCTGCCTTTAGTGATTTGGCTCAACACATCAAAACTCCTACATCTCCTTGCAACTCCTAAAAACCTTTGGAGGATCCTTTTTGTATTTGTGCGTTTCCAGAAATTGGAAACGCTGAGTAAACATGGGCAAACATATGCTAAAGAGGCAAATTGATAAAGCATTTACATGTTTTAGTTAATAGCTTTAACAAAAATGAGTAATAGGAGTATTATATGTTTGTGCAATGTTATTAATATAAGAAGAAGAAGAAAAATAAAAGAATGACAATAACATAATATTCTTTTCACCTTTTTTGCACCTGTAACTGTCCTTTCCCTTCTGCTTGTGCTGAATGAACTGCAATTTCCCCATTGGGCTAAGCATGTTAAAGGCACAGTGTGCATCTGAGTGTGTGTGTATGTATGTGTGTGTGTCTCTATATGATTCACACACCAGGCTGAGTATGTGGTGGAATCAAAGCACACCTCTCTTAAGATGTCTGAGGACCTCAGGGGCTCAATATAATATTGTTGTTTTCTACTTATTTTCTAAGAATGTTCCATTCCCAGTAGTGTGCTTCCATCCAGTATAATGCTGTTTATTGTGCTGGAAGGACAGAACATATTTGTTTTTGCCATCTAAAGGATGTATTTTGTGTCTCCGAGCACTGAAGGTTGTACATTGAATACTGTATAACTGCACTGACAGAGTACAAATAAAGGTCCAACTGCTAGATGTTTCAGTTCATAAACTTTTTATGTATTTTACTTTTTATGAAAGTTTTTTTTTTTAATACTCTGTAACCCAGATGAAGACTGCAGAGCGGAGACATACTGGTTTATTATTTAACTCCATTTGTCACCCAAGTGCTGCTGAATTACTTATTGCTGTCATAGTTCTTATATCCAAGCACCAATTTCCAAAACAATTTGTTCCATTGAGTGTTTCATAAAATAATCCGCTAATGCTGACCTTAGGCTAAAGCTACATTAGAAATAACATTTGGTTACAATTATGTTTCTTGAGTGGGTACAGTTAACAGATGTTATTTTGTTGAGCAAGCTATCTGTAAACAGCAAGCTGCTGTGATTTCTTCAGACAGTCTGTAGCTGCCTTGGACTTCTGGAGTGCAAATTATTTAACATGTATTTTACCTGTTCATCCTCTCAAAGAGGGGCCTTTCTTTATTTACTCACATGTCTGAGCATATTAAACTAGGATATGTTGTAGCTGAGAGTACAGTGCATGATTACAACCAAAACAAAGGGGATGATGGTTTTAGATACCTTTAGTTTAATATTCACACAATGTTATGAAAGTTACAGAATGTATAAGGAGAATTATATTGTCAAAAAGAGTGAGATTTTTATAACACTATGTATAATGCAAAAGGGGGATATACAAGAGAGAGTATGGTGGATGACTTTAACTTTTTTTTTTTAATCACATAAAACTCTTATTTTGCTATCTAGTCGTGTACTTACAGAGCTACTTCAAAGGCATTAGGTGAAACTGCCAACCAGTGAGCTGGATTGCATCCATTGTTCTCCTCTGATGGATCATTTGCAACAATCCAGAGATAAATCTGCTTTCTATTTTTGGGCTCTGACAGCCTCTACCTGTATCCAGCCGCCTGCTAGCCCCCACCCAGACAGTGACTGGCCTAATGTCTGGTCGCAGTGGCTTCCTTGAAGTGCTCCTGCAAGTTAATAAATTCTGGGCCATCTGTTTCCATACAGCCTCTTTCCATTACCAGGTGCCCCCCTCCTCCTTGGACCTCTATCTAATTAACTTTCCTCTCTCTGCCTCTCTTTGTGCCCACATTCAAACTGGGGAAAGGGAGAGCGGACAGGGAGAGTGAAAGAGAGGAAAGGTAAATTTGTTTAACCTGATGTTTGAGGCAAAGTAAACAGTGTGGTAACCTAGTTAGCGGCAATGCTTTTTGGTGTGATTTAGCAATGGTGTTATTAATAACCACGTGAGTCTGAAGGGTACTTAACCATGCAATAAAGAGATGGGGGCATTGAGTGCCACAGTTCTGCCTTTGCTTTGGAGAGGAACACTAATTCCTTGTCGGGGAATCTAATGAAAACCTTCCAAACAAATAACAAAGCAGACAGTGAAGAGTGTATGAAGTACAACAAATGGAGGAGAGCAATACAAGGAGAGAATATATGAAATAATGATAATAATAAACACTGTTGGTATAGCTATTAAAGGCAGTTAATGCTTCTCAGACAGTGAACCAAGAGTAATTCAATGTCACAAGGAGAAACAAAATCCCAGCCATGAACTGAAAAAGTTATTAGAGATCAATAAAACAAGAATTTACAGTAAGGATAAGATAGGTAAAAACAAATAATATAAAAGGCATTTCTGTGAAACATGGTTTGAGAAGAGATTTAAAAGCTGACCCAAAGGGACAAGAAATGATCTTATTTCATCACTGGATGGCTTTTTATCAAATAAACATGAGCAGCAAGTTCTGCTCGCACAGATTTTGTGTCCTTTCTTTGGATGAATGCTGTTGTTGAGAACAGAAATGGCAGAGGGAAGAAAAACAGCTCTCTGGCGCTGAAAAGACTAGCAATGCCCACAGCATATAACGCTTTTAACTACTTTTTGCTGTCACAATCTAACTGAAAGCATCAACCATCAAAGCCATTAGGGTGCCAGAGTGCCCCTGTGGTTTTGCCATTAGCCCGTAATATATTGGCAACAACATGCCACAACAGCACTACAGTATCAACATACATACACTGAGGAAAGAGGTGGCACATAAATAGCATAGCCAAAAGAGCACAACACTCCACACAAGGTTAGGATTCCCCATTGTGGAGGAAATGTAAGTTATGTGTCTACATTAAGCTGTAATGTTCATGGAGACGATGATGCCACTTTTTATGGTAAGGCTGTTGACTATTCATGAAAATCATGAAGGTGGCTGTAGGAGATTAGATTCCTGCTGTTGCGGGAATCCTTCGTAAGTCCAACTAGTAATTTCTATGTTTCTACCTGATCTGAAGGTATATGTGGTTCTTTATAGGAAGTGCCAGCTATGTGACCCCAAGGCCCACACAATCTATTCATAAACTACGAAAAGGATGCATGGTTGTCAGTGTGAAAGTAAGACAAATTTGAAAAGATGCAAGGTTTCTACCCAGTGGCACCGATATTTCTGACACATGTTTGAGGCTTTCCCATTTGCATGAATCCTATGCATATATCATTGCTCCAACCTGTTGGCTACCATCGGAATTGTCATCATCGGTTGCAGGCAATAACAGTAAGTTACTGCAGCTTGTCATATGCCATCCTGCTTCTGGCATAATTTATGTGCATGGGACCACTGTCTTGTGGCCCAGGGGGTATTTTGTGTGCCTCCGATTTCAGCTTGATGACGCAAGGAACAGAGAACCTCCACCAATGCCATGTGTACCAAAACCTGGCACATGCCGTGAAGCTCCTCTCATTCAGTGAATGTTTCACTCCCCTTTCCAAATTGAATCTGCGAGATGCAGAGGGAAACACATGGCCTTCCTTATGACAGAGAGGGCTACATATGAACAAAACGGAAGGAGAGTGATTAGGATGGTTTACATCTCTGAGGAGCTCATCCAGAAGGGCATGTCCCTCATTACAGCTGTTTGGAGAGAGTTCTCGTTTTGCCAGCCCGCTCTCGATTGCATCCTCTACCTGCAGCGGGTCAGAGAGGGAGGGAGAAGTCTCTGACATGACCTCCAGTGAAGTGAGCATGTCGGGAACCACTGGAGATTGGAGGCGGAACCAATGCCGAAGAGGGAGAAACACATGCCTCGCAATCAGCCATGAAATGCAACCTGGCACCAATTGGACTGGGCCTGCAGGGAGCCTCAATAGACCTAAGTCTGCAGAACAACAGGGAGGGAGGGACGGGTAAAGGGTGAGGAATGCGGAGGGTATGGAGAGGGTTGTGGGGTGCGAGGTCATTCTACCTCACAGGGTGTGTTATTAATGTAATTAAACACGGACGAGCTCTCTGGCTCTGCATCATACCTGACCTCCACAGCAGGGGGAGGAAAAAGAGGGAGAGACAGACAGGGAAAGGGAGGGGAGGGGGGAGGGAGAGAGGGAGGTAGTGTGCATGGCAGAGAGGTGGGGATAAGAAGGACATGAGATTGGCAGGATAAGGCAAGATGAAACAAGAGAGGACAGGGCTAAGCAAGAGGAATAAAAAGAGATAGATGCAGCATGATGCATGGGTGGGAGGGGAAGATGTGAATTTAGTCAGAGAATTAGTGCATGGGACAAGGCAACTGAGCCATGGAGGAGTCAAGGCCAGGGCATTTGAAGAAAGACAGGTCAACGTGAGGGCAAAGAAAGGCCTCTGGGCCTGGTGCAAAATGCGAGGAATGTCATGTAATCATATTAGACACAGCTCACTGCTCTGTCTAAACACAGGGCTGTGCTCTCTCTTAGGATAATGATAATGTTGTATTTTTTTTATTGCACTTAACCTTAGATTTTCATTTTCAGAAGTGGTATCCCTTTTTTTCTCATCACACATCTATTTATTTCCTATTAATTACACTATACTGGGGTGGACAATCATTAAAATATCATTTAAATAGGGACTTTAAAGACCCTGAAAACTTGGAATCAAATCTTTATTATTTCTTTAAACACTGAATATTTTATATGAAGCACCAATCAAATTATATGTTGTGGATATGTGTGGTATCAGGCTGCAGTATAGGTCATAAACCCCGCCCCCTCCATGTTAGCGGATGGGACATGGGCCAAACTTATAAATCAAAGTACACATTAAATACATTTATCCCAAAGATGGTTTCTGTTTTTTTAGTTAGTTCTGATCACGCTGATATTTTTTCAAGTGTTTACTTTTCTTCATTTTAATTAGTTATTTGATGATATAAAAACGGGGTTAAGCTTCATGATTGACAGCTGTGATTGACTCTTGACAAGTCAGGCTGCTGTATGAGTGTGACTTCTCGACCGCAGCTCCACCACCCGATCACTACTGGCTCCAAAATTACAATATGTCCAGGATATTATATATATATTAGTGCTGTCAAATGATAACAATATTTAATGTCATAGTTAACTCGCAATTAATCGCAATTAATCGCACATTTTTATCTATTCTAAATGCCCTTTGATTTCTTTTTGTCCCATTATTTTTTCTCATTTTAATGCTCTTATCAACATGGAAACGTGGATCGGCTTGCTTTGTGCAAATGTTTTTTTTATTGAAAACAACATTGGCATATACTGTAGTGTTCAATTTCACTCTAACATTCTCACTTGGACTCATTTAGCTATGGCTGCAGTAAGTTTGTTCTTAGTTGTGTTATCCATGTGCTTCTGTCTGAAGTCATCCATTGTCGCTTGGCTTTGACGAGGGGGCGGAGAATTTGCATCAGCTGTGTGCTTGGCCATCAAGTGGTATTTCAGACTGGACGTGCTGCGATGATAGCTCAGTTCACAACGACAAAACACACAGATCACTTTGGTCTTGTCAATGGAACCATTTGGCAACTTTTTAAAAGTAAACTTTCCATTCAGAATCTTATTGGCATCCATTTCGGTGTCTCGCGCTCGCCATCCACTCAAAATGTAACATTAGCCTACTACTCTTTGGCCGGTGTGTGTGGCGTGCTTGTTGTTTTGTTTCTGGTCAAGCTAGATCCGGTGTGGTGTTGTGGTTTTTCTAACGTTACTAGTTGTTGCAACAGCATGTGAAAAAAACTACAAAGTTTGCTGCCAAAAAGAACGTTAATCTTGCGATAAAAAAATTGACGGCATTAAAATGGGTTTGCGTTAACGCCGTTAATAATGCATTTAACTGACAGCACTAATATATATATATTATATTTTGGCTTCACTTTTGTACATTGAGAGGAAGTGGAGACGCGTCGGCTATCTTTATATACAGTCCATGGGTTTGATCAGTTTTGCAGTAGCATGGCAACATAAGCACCATAATCATATTTTGATTTAAATGTTGCTGAACTCTCATTGGTTTACTGTAAGTAGGCCTATGTGACATCAACTTTTCCAGCACACTTCAAACAGAAAAGAAAGGAAAAAAACAGAAATCTCTGATGTGAATAATAGTGCTGTCAAACGATTAAAATATTTAATTGTGATTAATCGCATTAATGTCATAGTTAACTCGCAATTAATCGCACATTTTTATCTATTTTAAATGTCCTTTGATTTCTTTTTGTCCCATTATCTTTTCTCATTTTAATGCTCTTATCAACATGATACGATACTTTTAAAACGGTGCCTGAACCGAAAGATATATATTTAAAAAAGGAGCACCTTGTTCAATTGTATTTGTCTGTTCTGTATGTTCAAAAATATAAAACAATAAAAAGTTGATCTAAAAAAAAGGAGCACAAAACGGTGAAAACAACCACTGGATGGGAGAAGGATATTTTACAATTACAGTGAATGCACCACGAGGCTTGTGAGGCGAGCAACATAACATCATAACTGTGTTTTTTCAGACAACGGCAGCTACAGTCCAGTGTTGGAGTCCTCTCCAATGAAATACAGACAGACTTTACACCGTTTAGCAGTAAACATTTTAACCGTGTTTAATCCAGCTGCTAGCTAACGGTAGGCTAACGTTACCTGCTGCTAAGTGTAGTGTTGACTGGCCTCCTGTGCGGCAATGTTTCAGTTCCCTCTAACGTCTGTTTTCAGAGCATCAGAGAGAAGTGGAGGCATCTAAGTGGCACCTAAATAAGGCACCACGTCGTTAAGGTACCGGTGCCGTATTAGCACTGGGTCTCGGACCCCATTCAAAACGGCGATTTTCGTCGAAAAGCTACTAGTAAAGTATAGTACTAGCAGGTATGTACTACTCTTTGGCCTAACTACAAAGTTTAACGCGTTTAACTGACAGCACTAGTGAATAACCAAAACTATTCTAACTTTGGCAGAAAATTTTGTGTTCATGTGAGACCCCGTTAATCATAGCAAGAAGCAAATTCAAAGAATTTTTTTTTGGTGCATTTAAAGCCTGTGAACTAACTACTATAACTTCAAACTTCCATCAAAATAGCTGTTGAACTGATTATTTTAATACATTTGGTGGTGATAGAAATCGTGGCTTTTTTCTTGTGCAGTAAAGTTACCAACTAAAAAAAATCTGGTGAACATATCATAGAGGAATTTTGAAGGAAAAGAAAGAAGCAACGCCACCCTAGCTGCTGTACAAATTTCTATTTAGTTCTTGGGTTCTGATTTGTCATTTTTTAAAATGTTTGTTCCTGTCTGAAAAAAACTGTTATCTCATTTGAGGTACAGCGCTGAATGCTGTTTAGGGCTATGAAATAGCTTATTGCTAAATCACAAACCTGCTCTGAAGTCTTGGGTCTGTTATCACAGAAAACAAGTAAGCCAGAGTTGGCTTACAAACATAAGGGCCACAAGCATTGCCGCTTTATTGTTTTGTTTGTTTCTTGATTCTGTTTCTCTACTTTCACATTGCAATAGCCATGTAGCTTTAACCATACCTTGGTCATACTTAAGTTGCAACATAACTATACTAAACAGTTTTACCTTCTTTTGCAGTTAAATAAAATACTGTATAAGACACTGTAGGAAAATGTTTCCCCCCAAAACAAAATTCTGTTAATCTTCATGTGTCTATTCTGTTACTCCGAGTTTAAACTCAGTCACATACATTATACAGGAAGATAGAGGGACATATGCCTTGAAATACAAAGTATAAGAATGGAGCTCCGTAATATGTCAGGGCTTTTGCAAAGTGTTGCTGTAAAGAAGGGTCTGCGAGAATTCACCACTGTGTGTGACAGCTTGAAGCACACCCCGTCACATCCATTTCTCATCTCCACGGCCCGCATTAGACGCCTTGTCACAATAATTACATTTCTCTGTATTAATTGATGACTTATAATGGAAATAAGAGCTGTCGGGGAATGTATCAAACTATAGCAACAATAATAGCAAAGGCAATAACCAAACAAATATCAAATGGACAAATGGGGGAGAGTGTTAGACATGATTGATGAGGGGAGTAGGTCCAACCACACACTGTGTTTGCGGTGAGGAACTTCTGCTGCTCTACATTTGATAGGCTTCTTTGTCTGTGTGTGTGTGTGTGTGTGTATATACATATATATATATATATATATATATATATATATATATATATATATATATATATATATATATATATATATATATATATATATATATATATATATATATTAAACAGAAAATGTAGGAGTGTGGGTGTGTCCGTCAATGCATGCATCTTGAATTTACTTTTGGGCTAGAGACTCCTGGAGGGAAATTATAATAACTTATAGAGCAGGGATGACGAATTTGTAATAAGTGTCAGAATTGAATTCATATCCAATAATGCTTATTTCAATACACAAAAAGCCATAATCCCATTCATCTATAAGCTTTCCTGTTGTCATCAGCATTTACACAGCAGAATGCCAATGCAGAAACACACAATCATTACATTATTGATATGAAAGCTCATTCCTCCTTTGCCCTCTAAGTTCAGCATGGCTTAATGAGGTATATCTGTTTTTTCAGGTATACATATTTACAACTGCTGCATAATGGTTATGCGCAGAATGTCATTAGAATGTATGCTTCCCTCAAGTGTAATGGACTGAGAAACCATCACACACAGTTAACGATGCAAGCACAAAGTGTGTCCACATATACAATTAGTAATGCTACGATGTACTGTAATCGTCTGTTTTGCCATTTATCTTATTTAATCTTTCTCAAAAATTCTGTGCTACTGACATAAAAAAAGAAAGAAGAGAGGCAGTCTAGTGGTGCAAAAGACTGAGAATGAAAGTGAAACCTTGACCTTTTGTCTTACCATCCTCCCGTATAGCTCCTCTTTTTATGGTGTATTTTTTAAGAGTGCTTGTGGCAGCACAGCATAATATGGAATATTACAGATTGCCCACTGTTTAGTGTTCACTAAAGTCTGTACCAATGTTTCTGTTTTCTAAGTATTGAACGCTTGCATTTATTTAAAATTGTTGGACCTATTTCAAAGTAGCTCGTACAATGGTGCCATTTAGTGGTAAGTGCTTCTAAGTGCTGGAACTGGAACTGATGAATATGTAAACACATTTACCATTCCTCAAATTGTGCTGATGATCATTCATGAAATTATATTCTCAATCAAATCAAAAGGTCCCTTGATTTTAACAATTACTGACTAACAGCCATGAGGACTGTATTTCCCATTATATGACATCTATTAAAGATACTTTTTAGTATCTGAATGACTTGTCTACCGTTGCTTTGTTGAAAGGAGTAAAACATCCAGGATCCTGGGATAGTGCAATAAATATGCAGGTAGTTGTGGTGGTTGTGCTTACATACTGCAGGTTGACTGCAGTTTTCCTCCAGTGAATGATAAAAGTAAGTGATGTTCAAATAATGATAGCAGCACCGACTACCAGGGAGCCTATAATTGTTTTAGTTCTGATTAATCAGGAACCAGAACCAATTTAAGACCTGTTCTTGTGATCCAATCATTATGATACATAAACTGAGACCTGGGGTAAACCATAAGTGATCTCTGTTGCTGATGAAATGAAGTAATCTTTTGAAGAGATGAATCAATTGAAGGCAGGCCCAAAAGCACCCACCCACTGTCTTAATCTGTTGATTAGAGTGGCATGATCAATAGTGTCAAAGGTTGTGCTATGGTCATGTAAAACCAATGTGGTGCACTCTCCTGAATCAACAACCACCAATAAATCAATGATTACCCTCAGATCAACATGTTAGTACAAACACAGACAAAAACCTCTCTAAATATGAGTACTATTCAGCTCTTCTAAAAGTTGTTCAAACACACATTTTTCTCCAGAATTGTAGGAATGTAAGTTCATTTAAAAATTGGTCTAATTTATTTTTTACTTACTGTAAGTACCAAGGCCAGATCATTTCAGCACTTCTAAAATATCTGGAACACATCCAGATGAAAGAGAGCTGTTTTGAATAGAAAGCAAACCAAGGCCTACAGCCCTTATAACCTCTCTGAATAAATTTGTGGAAATACTATCAAGGGGACTAGAGGAGGGCCTCACATTGTGACACAATCTCAGTGAGAGTATGCAAAGCAATCGGCCCAAAGCGATTCAACAAATTAGGAAATGGGCAAGGGAGGTCCGGAGCAAAAATTAGAGGAGTTGGAGGAGTGATATTAGTCTTTCCTCAGACTGAGCAAACCTGGGGGAAATATTTCAAGACTCTTTTCATGTCCATCAGATAATGCAAACATTTGGAAGCCATTTCAGGGACCCAGTGATATCGCCAATATTTGGCACTCTCCCTTCCAGGAAATTATGTGTCATGTGTTAGCAGGTACTACATCTTCCTCTTGGGGTGAGTCTCTACCTCCAATCAAACAGGGATAGTTTTCTGGCATAAGATGGTGGTATGAGATGCTCACTGGTAGATGATATAATGCATGCATATTAGCTTAGGTATGATGTATAGTATTCTGTGGAGAGATATTTCTCAGCAGGCCAACAGATTTCCAGACACAAATGAACTGCAAATCAATCAAAAGGACAAGTTAAACATTTTAAACTTCATCACAGCACCAAAATTAATTAGCAGATATGCAACAAAAACAACCGTAAACTGTTTCTGGTGGTAATTGTGGTTTCAGTGTTTTGTTTGAAGACAAATTCAAAGCCTTGTCATCACATACAAAACCCACTGTATTTCTGTCTGCAAAATATCTTGAGGATTTACTGTACATTCATATTGGATGAATCTGCGGAGCACGATTTACGCCCAATGCCAGCATTCAGTGCCATTGTATACAGGTCCCTAAAACCACCTACATCTGACTTGGATAAAACACCAAATGTGTCCTCGCTCAATTCTTCAACATGAGTCAGCACATCTTCAGCAGAGACACTGAGACACTATTATGGTTACTAACAATAGTACACATAGCATTATTGTTATCAGGATATACAGAGATGACGTGGACTTTTTTTTTTTTACATTTTTAGCAATGCTTAAAAGTGGTAAGTTTCTTACAGGTTTATATTTTGATAAATACAAATGTTGCATGCAACATTTTTAATGTGAGGCAGGTTTTACTTTATATATTGAAAAATGAAAGTCATGGGGAGGCAAAAGTTAAAGTGTTTTGGAGTGAGGGAGTGAAGTACGCAGTACACAGAGTGCAGGGCATTGAACACCGACATGGGTCAAGTTTTAATTTTCTTCACAGCACTCCAGGTGTGTGTATAGCATTGAGTATGCGCAGTGCCAATAACATCTTGGGAAGCACAAACACATCGCAATGCTGTTAACATATTTAAACTTGATAATGTGTAATTTGCAGTGCTAATTTGATATGCAATATTTTCTCATCAAGCTTAGTAACAAGATTAGCTTGATGGAAGCCAAGCACAATGTAAACCACTATCACAAATTGTCATTAAGCCAATACTGGCTCATTTGAACACAGAGTTTGTAAATATGCTTTTCTTTACTTATTATTGTAATTAAATGTTGATGCCACAGTTTGCGACTGGCAATGCATGAAACCCCTACTCACCGCCTTGCGGGTGGTGAGCCCCATAATAATAAAACCTGCATTGCATAATGCACATTACTCCATTATTTAATCGTGTTCTCTACCTTCACCACCCCATGTTGTTACTGCCTACAGTGCTGCAAAACAATATGGCTGTTTCACTGCATAAATAAAGGTGTTGTTACCAAGTTGTTGAATGTTTGGATTGCCACACAGCTTTTAATGGCTGATGACTTATTGTAAAAGTGACAAACCCACAACACTCTATTGCTAACATTATGCTGTTATAAATGTTAATGAGTCAATGATAAATGTGTGGTAGCTTTTTCACTCTAAAATAAGCCATCAAGCCTCCAGTTAGCGAGTCATTGTTTAGTTTTTGCCCCATCTTGCTTCTCTATCCAGAAGGTAGGGGGGTCAAACAGTCCATGGGAGGATCCAGGACTAACTAAGCTTGACACTAAAGTGTAAATCCATAATTTATTAACCATCAATAAAGTCATCAAATGCTAACTTTTTAAACCCTGTATGTTTTATTGTAGTGTTGAATACATGTGATGCATTATTTACAACACAATCTTCATTATACAGTGTATTAGAAGATGTGTGATGATGAAATGTTGTTTGATTTTGGCACTGTTTCAGATAGCTGAGATTTCAGGTCATCAGGTTACCGGCATTAAAATTTAAGTAACACAAAACCCCACCATACATTTGGGAGACTGTAAAAATCGATATGTACATCAAGAAAATCAATTCAAAAAGAATCCAAGACGGTTGCAGGGGATACAAAAACCCTCTAGTTGTAGTTGGCTAAAATTACAGTACACCACAGTACAAAAAGATTTTTATTACAAGACACTTATTTATATTTCTTTTCTAAATACGGAACCACAAATACTGTATGTTTTTCTTCTGGTATTAACTCTGGCATTGTGTTCTGTCTTTCATGCATGGGATGCATGAATATTCTCTTGAGACTGTAGGCCAGTACTCCACATAAGAATGGGAGATGACAAGTTGAACATCTGGAAAGAGGAAGGTGACAAGGAGACAAGTTAGGAGTTATAGGGGCATCTGTTTGGCTCTCCTCCCTTCCCCAGCCTCTCTTGGAGCAGAATCTCACCTTCTTCCTTGTTTCTGGCATCTTTATCCGAGAAAGACAGATGGATTTGCTTCTCCCTGGATACACACTCAATCACACAAACACACACACACACACACACACACACACACACACACACACACACACACACACACTAGTGCCCATGAATGCACGTACTGTGATACACAACCAAAGGCACAAATAACTTACAGAGCACAGTCATAGCGACTTTGACAAACAAATAGACTCCAGCGGGCACACACTCATATGTACACTCAGGGCTTGGGAGATGGACAGCTGCGCAAATATGACCGGTCCTCATTCTTGGGATGTGAGTGGCGCTCCAACCACAACAGCAAATATTTCCCCTGCTGTCATCTTCTCTATTTTCTCTCCCTTTTTCATCGGATGTGTGCCCGGGATGTGGGGCAGGAGAGCTTCAGCAGCTTCTTGGTACGGCCAGGACCCACCACATCCCTCTTTTTTTCCCCATTTCCCTCTTCTTCCTCCAGGAGCCAGATGCTGATTGGGGGGAAAAGTGGTGGCGAGGTGGGACCCTACCTGTCCCCCGGGGAAGATGAAATGTAAATTTTGCGACGTGGGCTCATTTGCTGCAGTCTGGAGCTGTCTGATAGGACCTGACTGGAGGCTTATTTGATTAGCTTAATTCCATCCTCGTGTGGACCACCGCAGCAATATTCCGGGAACATTTGTTAAAGCATTAGGCCCACAGTTAATGAACAATTTGTTCCGTTGAGCAACGAACCACACGAGCCATCGTGAGCCATCCGCACGCTCTGTGAGAAGGTTTTCATAGTTGTGACACCTGCTCAAGAAATTAGATTGGAGAACTTGCGAATGTAAAAAGTAAAGCCTTATTAATTTTTCTGTGTTCAGATGATGGAAAAAACGGCTTTGTTAATTTCTCTGTGCTAGGATGATGCCTTAATTTGATTGCTAGTACATGTTTTATATTATCCCAGGGTCCTACTGTGAATATTGTTAATTTGTGAATTACATTACATGTTGTCCACTGCTGTGCACACAAGCTGTGTTTTCTCCTGGGACAATATATAGTATTTTATCTTACTGTATATCTTGCATATAAAGGGGTTTGTTGAAAGCTTGAAAGCTTCTCAGTATGAGCTCAGACATTACTTGTGGCAAAGTCATTACTGTACACACTCACCTTACATGGTGCATCTTTCACACCCTCTCCATATGTTGCATTTTTGCATAATCTCCATGAGAAATAGCATGAGTAATAAAGTCATCAAAACAGCAACAAGAACAGTCAAACATGTTGTGTCAGTACGTGTCACAATCGGGCACATATTATAGTACTTAAGAATTAGAGGAAAATACATACATTTTGACAAAATATAAAAAATGTTGAGATTTAAACCTTGTTTTATTTTATCCCCAAATAAGTGCAATCACAGACAAGAATTATCTTCGTGAAAGGAAGTTGAAGATTATGGATTGTAAGAAATCTAACATTCTGTGGCATCAGAATTCACTGTTGAGATATAACAGGTGTGATGTATGTCACAGAACAAAACACGAAACTCCTGCAGGCTAACAGATGTGTGCATAAATCAAAAATGCACCCGGTGAGGGGGCCAATGGAACAATAAGTAACACTCTACTACTGTAATTTCAAATTGAGGCATATCAAACTTAGGCCAGTACATTGCTGTGTTTTGTTTTGATTCTGCTTTGTTGGCAATTTAGAAAAAGGTTGAGGGAGGAAAGGAAATCCAACTAGAAAATGCATTTCCTGCAGAAATGCGTGTAAATGCTGAAAAGCAAAATTCCTAAAGCTAGACTGGATTGCTAGCTCAACTGCATAAGAAGAAGGTGAAGTAGTGAGAATAGTTGTGGGAATGGTATTAATTAGTATGAATAACACCACTGATGTAAAATGATGTGGAATATTGGAAGTTATTTTAAAAGCGAACACTAAACTGAATTATTGGCTTTAAGAGTTCAATAAAGCCAAAAGATGTAGAACATTTAACGGTTTGACTTTATTTTTTAGCTGACATATGTGTATGTTTAAAAAAACATCATAGTATAGTAGACTATGACTTAAGAAAGTCATAAAAAGTCATATTATAGTATCTCTTAAAGTCATAAAAGTCAGCATGTCAAAAAAAGTGATGAAAAGGTATTAGTATAGGATATAAAACAGTCATAGTATAGTATGTTGAAAAAAATTATAAAAAAAAAGTCATAGTATAGTAGGTCAAAAAAAGTTATAAAAATGTCATAGTATGGTGTGTCCAAAAAAGTGGTAAAAACGTCAGAGCATAGTATTTTGAAGAAAGTGATAAAATGTCATGGTATATTATGTTGAAAAAAGTCATAAAAGTCATTGTATAGTATAATATTACTTTTTCGACATACCAAGCTATGACTTTTCCTGACTTTTTTTCGACATACTATACAATTACTTTTTTATGACTTTTTCAACATACTATACTATGACTTCTAATGATTCAGGGTGATAGGAGTATACTTAGAAGACCGAGGGTTGTGTGTTCAAACCTTAAGTGTTGCGGTAAGTTTTAAGGTCCAATATACAATGTGAAAATGATAACTCTGCCTAAAACATAAATCTGTGTGTCAGGTCAGATAGCTCAGGGTGATAAGAGAATGTTTGGAAAGCAGAAGGTTGTGTGTTAATATTCATGATGTTTTTCGACATATTATATTATGATTTTTTATGACTTTTTGCAACATACTATACAACTACTTTGTTTTCAACATTTTCGACATTAACGAAAAAGTCGAAAAAAAATCCTAGTATAGTATGTCGAAAAGAGTCATAGTATAGTATGTTGAAAAAAATCGTGAAAAAGTCATAGTTTAGTATGTTGAAAAAAGTCATGGCATAGTATGTCAAAAAAGTGATTCAAAAGTATTACTGTAGTGTATCGAAAAAAGTCATAAAACAGTCCTAGTATAGTATGTCGAATAAAGTAATTAAAAGTCATAGTATGTCTAAAGAGTCATAAAAAAGCCACAGTATAGTATGTCGAAAATGTCGGAAAAAATGTAATTGTACAGTATGTCGCAAAAAGTCAAAACAAATTCAAAGTATAATATGTCGAAAAACATCACAAAGTTTAACACACAACCTTCTGCTTTCCAATGTTTTAGACATATTTATTTTTTTCATATTGTATATTGGACCTCAAAAGACTCTGCAACACTAGGTTTGAACACACAATCTTTGGTTTTCTTAGCATTCTCCTATCACACTGAGCCATCTGACCCAACACACATGACTGTAGTGTCTTTGCTATTTGACTTCTTCACTTAAGACTGATATTTAGTATAGTAATTCATTAAAAAAATCATTAAAATGCATAGTTTAGTATGTTGAAAAAGTCATAAAAAAGTCATAGTATAGTATGCTGAAAAATGTCATGATAAAATCATAGTATAGTATGTCAAAAAAGTCGGAAAAGTCTTAGTATAGTATGTTGAAAAAAGTCATAGTATTTCCAAAAAGCTGGTAAAAAAGTCATAGTATAGTATGTCGAAAAAAGTGATAAAAAGGCAGTATACTATGTCGCAAAAAGTCATTAAAAAAGTCTAGTATGCCAGAGAAAGTCTGGAAGAATCTGCATACTCCACAAAAAAAGGACAAGTCCAGACTGGGGATTGAACCAAGAGTTATAGTCTGTAGTGCCTACTTTCTGCTGTTAGCCACCATCCCACCAAATAACTCATGTTGAAAAAAGTCATAGCATAGAATGTCAAAAAAGTGATAAAAAAGTCATGGTATAATTTGTAAAAAATAGTCATAGTATGTCAAAAAAAAGTGGTAGTATATAGTATTTCAAAGAAAGCCTGGAAGAACTCCACAAAAGAGGACCAGCCCGTACTAGGAATTGAACCTGGGTGAGAGTCTGCTGTGCTTGATTTTTGGTGCCAGTTGAAGTGGTGCTAACCACTGAGCCACTGTGCAATTCAACATGTCAAAAACAGTCATGGTATAGTCTATCGGAAAAAAAGCATTAAAAAGTCATAGTATGATATGTTGAAAAAAAGTGATACAAAAAAATTCATAGCTTAGTATATCAAAAAATCTGGTAAAAAAGTCATAGTATAGACCTTTTTCAAGGCAGACATGTTGACATGTCATAGTAGGAAAAGCACAGGTGTATTCAAAACCATCAATGATGGCTGCATTCCACTTAGGAGAGGCCCTGCTATCGTGCATGCTGACTCACTATAGCTTACTGGCAGTGTTGTACCTGAATGCGTTCATTGAACATATTCATATTTTGGGCGAACGTGAACTGCCTGATGGACATTATTGTGAACTCGTTCATTCTGGTGTCTGTGAACGGCACGCTCTCTGTTTAACTTCGTTCAATAGGGTGCCAGATTTCTATAGAGCCTTCCAGGCGAAAACCCAGCTAAAACACACCGTAAACATGTCCAAATATGTAGCGGAAAAAACATCCAATCTGGCAACACCAGCCACCAGTGTCGCACCGCCACATGCGTCATCAAAACAAAAAGCAGCATGGAGGCGACAAAGCAGCAAGGAGGCGTCGTATGATCATTTAAACGAGTTTTATGACAAGGTCTGTGAGGATGCGAAAAATATCTGTGCAAACTTTGCCCGCCGGCTTTCAAAAAGAAAATCGCACTTCAGTCACATCCACAGCAAACCTGAAACTGATTGGATATGAAGATGAAATCTGACGCATAGTTTCAGTGTTAAAACTGATAAAATAATTGCTGTCTGTGGTTCTATGGCAATAATTTTGAAAAATAATAACTCGCAGCAACATATGGAAAAAAAGAACTATGAACTAGTTCATTTTTGGAACTGTGAACTTAGTTCAAAATTTTGAAGTATGATCTATGAACTGAACTAGTTCATTTTAAAATTTGTGAACTTAACTTTGAACTAGTTCATGTAGAAAATGAACTTTCCCAACACTGCTACTGGGACACTTGATGGAATTGAGCCATCGTTAAGATTATCAATTTCAGCTGTGCATTTCCTACTATGACAAGTCAAAATGTCTGCTGTGAAAAAGGTCCATAGTATGTCGAAAAAAGTCATAGTATAGTATGTCGAAAAAAGTCATACAAAAGTCAAAGTATTATCGGAAAAAAGTGATTAAAAAGTCATAGTATAGTGTGTCAAAAAAAATGATAAAAAGAGTGATAGTATAGTATGTCAAAAATAGTCATAGTATGTTGAAAAAAAGTGATTGTATAGTATGTCAAAGAAAGTCTGGAAAAACATGCAAACTTCACAAAAACAGGCCAGCCTGGATTGGGAATCAAACCTCAGTCAGAGTCTGCAGTGCCTAATTGCTTTTGCTATTTGGAGGGGTGTTAACCCCTGAGCCACTGTGAATGCTCCTGAATCAGCATTCGCACAATTATCGCACCTCTATGTTTATAAACTGCTTTCTACTGGGATTAATTTAAAGATCCCAGGTAAACTTTGCATTGAAGAACCCTGAAATATATGACATATTGATATATAATTTGCGTGGATAAAGTAAAAAAATGTGGGCACATAAGCAATTTGAAAAAATTGGTACTTGGTATTCTATTCTATTGCTTAAATTACACATTGGCTGAAATTAGACAATTATAACTACATTTTGACGTATAAATGGTGTATGAGAAGTAAGAATAGTGGCCATGGGAGCAAGTTAAAGAGAAAGTTTTAAAGCGCCCATATTATACTCATTTTCAGGTTTATAATTGTATTTTAAGGTTGTAACAGAATAGGTTTACATGGTTTCATTTTCAAAAAACACCATATTTTTGCTGTACTGCACAGCTCTATCTCACTGCTGCAGCTCCTCTTTTCACCTTCTGTTCAGGTCTCTGTTTTAGCTACAGAGGGAGACATCTTTTCTTCTGTACTATCTTTGATTGCACTCGCACATGCGCAGTAGCTCATATCGTAGATCATGTCAGCTAGCTCCATAGACAGTAAAAGAAAGGCTGTTTCTCCAACTTCGGTCAGTTACAAGGCAGGATTAGCTGGGAGACTTCTAAACGAGGACGCACGTCGCACATGTAATTAGTTCTTTTGTAGATTATGGTGAACTTGTGTATGTTGTAGCAGTGCTTTGCCATTGAGAACGAGGTAGCATGCTAGCGCTAGCTAGCTGAAGGCAGGACACATTCAGAAACACGTAACTCACTCAAAACAGCATGGATGGATTTTTTTCAAAGTCTGTATGTGTGTGGAAGCACCAGAGACACAAAATAACACCCCAAATCCCAGAAAAAGATTTCTTTCCTAATAAGGGCACTTTAAGATGATGTTCTCTCTCCTCTACACTGTAGCTGTGACATCACCCACACTGAGCAGCCCTTAAAAACACCGAAATAGCCTAAAGAAGCATTAGACTTAAATAGTGATAACACAAAAATTGTAAAAGATATCAAAAAGCTTAATCATTTTCTAATAGCTGAAGGTTTTGTCAATAGTTTAAAGTTTGAATGACATCTGGTGAAAGTAGGTGGGAGGAGTAGCATTTAGAAGTGGAAGAAGCCTGAAGAGGATTTAAAGATTGCTCCAGTGACTAACAATGTAAAAAGAAAAAAGTTGAATATTTTAAAAAGTTGAATACAAGCACAAATGTCCCTAAAGAGCTGAACATTTTGATATTTGAATGGTTTTTGTAGCTGAAAGTATGTAGAAGTAGTAGTCGACCGAAAATTGTACGAAGGAATCGGATAACAATACTGTGAATGCTGCTGAATCAGCATTCACACAATGATATGATAATGATAAAAATCCATGTTGCAATTATTTAAATTCAGATAATGAATCAAATATGATCCAGAAAGTCCATGTTGGATAATACATCCATGAATTTAAAAGCTTGTGAGAAGCCAAAACACTATGAGGAACTATGGAAAGTTATCATGACCACAATCATTTGTTATCTGTCTCAGAATTACCTCAGGGATGGTACAAAGTCATCTCTGCAGGAATGTGCCAATGCAGGGCATTCCTGCAAGACACTGCATTGTGGCACATTTGAGACAGCTTAAAGTGCCCATATTTTGCTCATTTCAGGTTCATAATTGTATTTTGAGGTTGCACCAGAATAGGTTTACATGGTTTAATTTTCAAAAAACACCATATTTTTGTTGTACTGCACATTGCTGCAGATCCTCTTTTCACCCTGTGTGTTCAGGTTTCTGTTTTAGCTACAGAGTGAGGCATCGCACTTCTATCCCATCTTTGTTGAGAGGCGCACATGCGCAGTAGCTAGGTAAGGATCACATCAGACAGCTGTTTGTTTCTACAACTTCAGTTAGTACAAGGCAGGATTAGCCAGGAGACTTCTTCTAAACGAGGGCGCACTTCCAACTTTGCGTGGAATACCTGCAGAACAAGTTTGTATGCGAGTGGAAGCATCAGAGACACAAAATAAAATCCCAAATCCCATAATATGGTCACTTTAAACTTTCTTGCCAGCGTCCTCCACATTTTTATCCCCACTCCATCAACAGAAAAGTCCCATTTAAATGAATATGGCGGCTGAGTTATTTTTTTTATGTCAGTCTGAAAACAGCCTTAGTCAGGTCCAAAAGTTATTATGTTGAACATAATCCAGTGGAAACTTTAAATATAAATGTCTGTTGCTAGATTTTTACTTTAACCTTAACTGCACTTAAACCATACCCAAACGTAAAGGAATAGTTAAACATTTTGGAAAATTGCTTTCTAATCAAGAGTTGCAAAAGACAATTGCTCGCTGCTCCCCCCTGCTTATGCTAAGCTAAGCTAAGCTAATCGTCTGTTGTCTGTAGCTTTATATTTAGGGTATGAGAGTGGTATCAATCTTCTCATCTAACTCTCGGCAAGAAAGCGAATAAACACATTTTCTTCAAGCATCTCTGACCTACAACCTAGTAGTAATCATTTGAGTATACAAATATATTTGTTTATCTTGGAATTTAACCCACTTCAACTAAAAACACTCAGTGTTAGCCAAACCTTTCAAAATCAGATAAAAAGTGTGTCCAACCATTTGACACCTTTCCTGCTTGATCACACAAGCATTCAGTCATATTTATCAACCTTGCCATTTCATACCACAGTGGGATTCAGCACTAACTAAAAATAAACCTTTCTGTCTCCCTCCTATGCCTGTCTCTCTTTTCCTCTCTCTACCATCTCTGCAACTCCTCCTCTGTTCTTCCCATCCATGCGTGTGTTGCTCTCTCTGCTCTCTCTCCTCTTTCTCTCTCTGCCCTTCCTCCTCCGGCCTGCCATGCTCTCATTTGTCACATTTACAATGGAAACATCCAAATTTACAGATGCTATCAATTAATCACCTCCGCTCTAATTACAATCCAATTAACCTCTGTTTCCATGCGCCATGCTGCAGGACGGCCAGCACCCTCCCTACTCAATCACACTGCTCAGAGAGAGACAGACAGAGAGACGGAGCGGGAGCGAAAGCATAGTGCGATTTAATAGAAAAAAAACTAAGTGAAAAGGGGAGAGAGATCGTGTAGATAGACAGATATATATACTTTGTGGCCAAAAGTATACAGACACCCCAGTCTTTGGGCCTTGAGCTGTTTTCACGGTTTGGGCTAGCTCTCTACACTATTTAATTAATGGTCTTAAGTCTTAAGGCTAGAGCATATGAAGAAATTTTAGACAATAGTGTGCCTTTAACCTGGAAGCAGCAGTTTGGGAAAGCACCTTTCCTGTTTCAACATGACAATGCCCCCAGTGCACAAAGCGAGATCCATGAAGAAAAAGTTTGTTGTGGGAGAGCTTGACATGACGGGCCTGCACAGACCCCTGATCTCAACTCCATCACGCACCTTTGGGATAAACTGGAACACCAACTGTGAGCCCATGATACATTACATAGGCACAGTATATGTACGTATAAACTTACATAGATGGATGAAAAATGATAGAAAAAGGAGATAAGAGAGGAGACAGACAGTCAATGAGAAATGATGGGAGGGGAAGGAAAAAATGAAGCTCAGCTCATGAGCTGATGTCTCAGCGGAGGATCACAGGTGTGACTTGTGCGGAGACAAAGAAAAAGAGAAAGCTAGAGGAAGGTAGAGCGAGACGGGGAGAGGGGGAGAGAGGGATGAAGAGCTGTTGTCACGAGGATTGAAGAGAGAGGAAGGATGTGTCCATTACAGACGAGACTGTTCTCCTGGTGTCATGGGAGACCAGACTGTCACTGTGAACCACCTGTGTGTGTGTGTGTGTGTGTGTGTGTGTGTGTGTGTGTGTGTGTGTGTGTGTGTGTGTGTGTGTGTGTGTGTGGGTGTGGGTGTGTGTGTGTGTGTGTCTATATGCATATGCACAGAAACACACACACACACACACACACACACATACAAATGTATGCACTTGAACATGCACACACATTTTACTGAATGTGATTACACACAATACACACCGTGCATCCATAAAAATACAGCCAATGCACATAAAAACACACAGTTCAAGTGTGTGCAAGCACGTACACACATTAAGATGCACACACACGTACCATACATGCAGTAACATTATGTACGTTTGAGAACATGCTAACACACAGGACAACCTTACTCACACACACACACACACACACACACACACACACACACACACACACACACACACACACACACACACACACACACACACACACACACACACACATCCAGTTCTAACACAGATGGATATACACCACCACTATTAGCAGCTCTGGATTTACAGTGGCCCGTCAGCCTTCAGCTTTTAATGCCACGTGGGGCCTGTTTTACAGCTCTGCCCCAGGGCCCCAATCGGCTTTCAATTAGCAGGTGAGCTGCAGCCCTGTTCCTAATCAATAGCACAGTACAGGCAGGCTGCAGGCACCCTGGGGCCCCCAGCTTGGAGGGAGGAGAGAGGAGGAGGGGGAGAGAGGGGAGCTGGCAAGAAAGGCTGAGGTGGAATCATACCATGCTACTGGGCCAGAGGGCTGTTTGAAGGGGTTGGACCTGTCACTTCCTTTCCCTCTGCACACATAGACACAAACACACAGCAAGAAATGCATCAAGGCACAATTTGTCTGCAAATTCAATCTTCAAATCTCACTTTTCTTAAACAAAACCTGGCTAATAAAACTGGCACACTAAGTGATGCACTGTTGGCATCCTTTGAGGTGAAAGCTGCCCTCCAGTCCAACTTTGGAAATAAAATCTGTGTTTCTATGTGACTGAGAAAGGGGAATTTGAAGAAAGAACACTCACTACTTACAAGTTCAAATCCATAACTTGAATCTAATTTATACAATTTAACTTGCTAGTAGTGAGTTTTGTACAAAAGTTGTACAAAAATACCTTTTTGAATGTACTCATTATCATTATCAAAATCTGCAATTCAGTTTCAATTCAAACACTACTTTTGCTGGCCATAATCTCTATATACAGAGATAGTTTCAGGTTGCTTATGCAGTTTTTACTGGTTGAAGAGTTTTCCTCAAAACAAGTGACAGTATCTTCAAAGATGGCGATTACGCTGCGCTTTTCAAGAAAATGTCAGTTAATTTGAGAAGGCACTTGAAAGTAACTGGGTTGCATTAGACCCAAGTGAATTTATATCACAAAAGCTAGACTGTTTTACTGTGCAAGACGACTGATTTAAAGACAGATAATAGGATGAAATAATACAAGATGGACATTTTTGGCAGTATATCTTTCATCAAGGCGTCTGGGAAATCAGTCTCATCCTTCTTTCCAGGAACATCAATAAAACCAACATGAGTCAAGTCAAACTCAGCTGATAAACTGCCTGACAAGAGCACCACAATTTCTACACTTTGTGGTCAGGACATTTTAATGCCCCTGCACTGGAAGATATATTATTTATGACCATAGGACTGAATACAAATTAAGTGACTTGTTAAATTTTTTTGCAGTGCACACTCACAAACTAATGTACAGCTGTCAAATCCACACTCTCATCAAAAGCTCAGCTCAGTCCAGCTCCACAGAGAGGAGGAACCAGGCGAAACAAAATTAAGTGTTTCAATTCTCATCCACCTCACAGAGACACCATCGCATGGCAAAGTAGCCATGTCATTTTAATTAGGCTCGCAGAGCACCACATGCTTTGGTCCCTACCTCCAACACATGAAAAAGAAAAATCCCATTCCCCTTAATGACAGCAGAAAGATTGGGGGGGTCTGCCAAAGCAGGCAGCTTGGCACAGAACCAGCATTCACTGAATAACGGAACAGAGCGCCATTTTTACATCATGCTCTACTCACTGTCAGAAGAGCAACCCCCATCAAGCAATTTTCTGTCTCTATTTCTTTCTTTTTTTTAATTATTAATTTTTTTTCTTCTCTGTGTTTTGTAACCCTATAAGAAGCTGGTAACAAAGGGAGTGTGGTGCACGGAGAAGAGGTTAGATAAGATTGCAATGCATTGAGGAAGAAGAAGAGGAGGAGAGGAGCTACAGGGTTACTGGAGTAACATGGGTGCCTTTGAAGGCCTCACAGCAGGGGGGGGGGTTGGCGAGGTGGAGGGGGTTGGGTAGATAGGGGGAGAGGTGGGCAAGATAACCGGGTCCCCTCCAACACTCTGCTCTCTCCCTGTGCCAGTTTTATCGAAGGGGAGCAATGAGGGTCTTTGAAGGCGTCCCAGCAGGAAGTGTACGATTGTGTGTGTGCATCTGTTTTTCACCTGAATGCACATAGATTCACACGTACTGTTGTACGAATGTGAGAACGTTGATGTGTGCAGTAAATGAGGATGAGTAAATGAGTTCAGGTGTGTATACATGTACAATCCTATTCATGTGTGTGTGTGTGTGCGCATATGTTTGCACATGTGGGCCTGCAAGCGTGATGGGAGAGCAGCCCGCTACAGTACATCTCACTCTCAGTGGTGGATAGGCAGAGCTAGAGCTGCTGGAAGGCGGAAAGACAGGCAGCTCTTCCCTCCACACATCTCTGTTCAAAGGCGCCATCAAAGTCTGGCAGAAATGTCAGTGCTGCAGGCAGGGGACCGGCCTCTGAATGTCAGTCCTTCTCAGGTCAACACAGAGCCAGCTTGGGGGGGTGGGGGAGGGGTAGATGAAGATTAAATAAAAAGGTAAAACACGGGGACAGTGATTAGGGGAACATGATAGAATGATGGAGAGAGAGAGAGAGAGAGAGAGAGAGAGAGACAAAGTTGTGAAAAAAAGAGAGTGACAATGAACAAGAGCTAGATTGCAAGGCAAAAATAATAACACAGAGCATAAGAGAGCTAAATGTTAGCTTTGGCTGACTGTGGCATGACTTAGTTTCTTTCATTCTGTCAGTGTGTGTTTCTGCGGGTGCAGCAGGATGTCAAGTGACTTTAGGGCAGAGATCTAGGGGAGACTTTGAGTGAGAGAAGTAATAAGGAAAGAAACAAAAAAAGAAAAGCAGACAATGCAGAAAGGTCCTTGCTTCTGTGTGCATCTGAAATGCAGGAATACACTAGCAGAAACAGCTATAATAGCAGACATACACACAAAAATAGACAAGAGTTGCACTCATACAGCAAACATGCACGCACGCACACACACACACGCACGCACGCACACACACACACACACACACACACACACACACACACACACACACACACACACTAGTGATTGTCCCAGTGCCGGCCATGAGGAGCCTGTCAGATTACAGGAGGGTAATTGAATGGTAAGGGAGCAGACAACACATCTAGCACAGCCGGACTCCAGAGGCGGCTGCCACCATACCAGAACTCAGGGGAAATTCAGGGCCCACTTAATAGTGAATTGGAGATGGGACATTGCATGTGTGTGTGTGTGTGTGTGTGTGTGTGTGTGTGTGTGTGTCTGGGTATGAGTTTGTGCGTGAGCACTTGGTAGGTGTGGGACAAAGGAGAGCGTCCATGGTAGCAGCGAAAATTATCACAAAAAATCTGAAGAAGGCTGATTTGAGAAACTACTTGACATGAGCGGAGAAAAAAACAGCCTGAATAAAAAGGCATCACAAAGCAGAGAGAAAGAGACATGGAAAGAAATAAAGAAAGATATGCTGAAAAACAAAGAGCGACAGAAAGAAAGGCAGAGGAACAGAATGATGCAGATGAATGGAAGAGCATTGGAAAGGTCCAAAGATAGAGATGCAGAGGGGAGGAAGATAAGGCAAAAGGAGAGAGGTTGTGAGAAGGAGAGTGAAATGCAGAAGCAGCTGAAACATGAAGAGGAGAGAGGGACGGCGGGGGGGAAAAGAGAGACCGGGAGAGAAAAAGAACGAAAAAGACAGAGAAGCAAGAAATGAAGGTTGAAGGAGAGCTGCTATATGATAAGCCTGAGTGTCCATCTGCCAATGAGCATCTCTAATAGCAGAGGAAATTGACAAGTGAGGGAGTCAGAAAAAAGCACTGTGGAGCACTAGACGAGGAGAGGAAGACAAGTGACAAATGAATGAAGATTTCTTTTTTCCAGTGGCACTTTAATGGCAATGAACACTCATTTTATTCCCACGTGAATGGGAAGAGACGAGCAGACATGACATGCACTGTACATACACACACACACACACACACACACACACGCACACACACGCACAACACACACACACACACACACACACACACACACACACACACACACATTATGATATTGATTGAAGGAGGTGGGAGGGTGTGTGTGAGACAGGCAGCCGACTTCTGTTGGGTAGACAGGAGCCCAGCGGCTGGGTAGAAAATAACAAGTAACTTCACTCTGGTGAGAAAGACAGAGTGGGGAGGATGTTGAGAAATGGATAGAAAGAGAGAAAAGGGAGTGGGAGAGAGACATAGGAACAACACAGAGAAAGAGAGAGGCAGGGTGTCAGAGGGGAAGGAGGAGAGAGATATGAAAAAAGAGAGGAGAAAACAAGGTCTGCTGGGTGTAAAGTTTCCTCTGGATATGATATGTGGATACGAGGATGTCATCAAGCCTGTGAAGTGGAAATAATAAAGAATTAGGATTGTCTCTGAAGACAGGGGAATTAATCCAAAATGAATTACGAAGGGGGGAGAGGAGGAGAGGAAGGGGAAAAAATCAACATCAGCTATTTCCTTTTCCTCTGCTTCGAGGCAGATAGGGGGCGGTTTGTGCGAGAACTGTGAATCCCATAAAAATTAAATTATTAACAAAGGGAAAACACACACACACACACACACAAATAAAAGTGGAAAAAAATGAGTAGTATGGGGGTGGAGGGAGATAGTCGTACAGAGAGCAAGGGTACAGATGGAAAAAAAAAAAAAAGAGGAGAGAGATTTGAGTGAACTGAGGGTGGGCACTGTTGCTGCCAGATTGCACTGCTCTTTTGTTCCCCCTCGTCTTTCTGAAAAGGGCTGCCGGTGTTAAAGAGGAGATGCCGTGGAGGCCATTGTAATAAATGCCACTTGTAAATTGCGGAGTGGAATTATACAGCGTGCAGATGGATCCATACGCCTGAGCAAAACGTGGCCAAAAAACCGGGAGCGATAATTAAGACTTAGGGGGTGAATGACAGAGCCATTTGTGACGACGGAATATGGCGTCTCCTAGCTCTCTGGGAAACAGAAGGGCTCGGAGAGGCTCGGTGTCACAAAACATTACCCACACAGCTGTTGGCTTTATGAGCAGCGATGGTGTACTCCCTTCCTCCCTCCCTCTCCCTCTCATCCTAGTCTCTATCTCTTTCTACCCTCTTCTTCTCCACTACACTCACACTCACACACAGACACAGACACAGACACAGACACAGACACAGACACAAACACACACACACACACACCTTGGTCCCCACCAAGTGGTGCTGTTCTTTTCCAGTGTGTTCCATTTTAAAACAACCCCCCACCCCCAACAAAAAACCCACCGCAACCATCAGCTCTTTCCATTCGTCGCCACCCCCTTTTTTTCACCTCACACCACCAACCTTGCCATCTCTGAGGGACTAGACAAGGACTTGTACTCCATCATTCATATCCAGGGAGGAGGAGGCACTCGGCATGCACACAAATATAGAGTAACACCCAGGCTGAAAATTCAATAAAAGGCAC
Organism: Perca fluviatilis; assembly: GCF_010015445.1. NCBI lineage: Eukaryota > Metazoa > Chordata > Actinopteri > Perciformes > Percidae > Perca > Perca fluviatilis. The sequence goes on along the minus strand of NC_053114.1, from coordinate 35,185,938 downwards.
TGACACTGACAGTGCTTGGTACTGTTTTGAATGGGAGTTGGGCTTACTGGGGCTCTGGGCTGACTGTAAAGTAGGAAAATCGAATTCTGTTGTTTTTCTTCTCTCTCTCTTTGTTAAAAAAAAAACATTTTTGTATGCCATCCCTGTGCTCACAATGTCCGCACAAGTCCTTGCATGCTACACTGCTTGTATAGTTCAGAAATCATGTCTGTGCTTTTTTTCCCCCAGCTTATTTCATTTCTCCCACCCAAAAACAATAAACTTGCACTCCTGGGAATCGCCACACCTCCTGCTCAACAAGTGCAACTGCCATGCACATGAATACCTCTTTTACACTGCACAGGCTAAATTGTCGCCGCCTCATCTCTGTGCTAACACCAGAGAAACTCCTGCACATTTATCCTACTTGGCCAATAAAGTGATTCTGATTCTGATGTGTCCCCCAAACTCTGCCCTCTAGTCTCCTCTCTGTTAAGTCCATCTATCTCTCTGCCTGGCTGGCGAGCCTGTCTTCTGGTCTCATCTACCTCTTTGTCTCTGTCCCGGGGGCCTCCGCAGCGTGCAGAGTAGCCTGCGAAGTCTTAACTCAAACGAGACCCCTTCGCGCCCCGTTAAACCACCGACCTTCTCTGTCACTCCTGTCGCCCGCTGCTGCCGACGACGGGGGCCTGAGCTGCAAGCTAAGAGACCCTGAGCTCAATAAAAGTGTGGGTGATTAAACAACTCCCTGTAATTGCTCCTTTTGTTCAGAAATCAAACGGTCACACTTATTACGGAGGCAGGAGAGAGGAAGGTTGGGAGCACCGATGGCCAGACTCCCTCGTGACCTTATGCCCTCCCGTCACTACTCCTTTATCTGACCAAACAACCACTGTGTATTGTGTGTGTGTTTACCTGCATGTGCGGGCTAATGCCAAGTGATGTTGTGTGTGTGTGTGTGTGTGTGTGTGTGTGTTAAATATGCAAAGAAATCAGTTGAAACCAGGCAAAGTAGAATAACACCAGAGCTCCCCTCAGTGGTGGATGGTTGAACTGCACAAGAACAAGCCCCCATCTAAAAAGCGATGTGCAGTTGTTTGCCACCAGCCAGCTGGCTTTGGTAATGGGGGACAAAGCCAAAGCAGGGGGCCGTGTCCAACATGAGGGCCGGGTTTCAGAGATCATAGTAACACGTGAACCATACACATCATTCTGCTAGTCACACACACACACATACACACACACACACACACACACAGACGTCAAATGGGTCAGTTTACAAAGGGAGAGGCCCAATTACCGTAGCCACAAATACACACATAAAGTGCCTTTCAAGGGCCCATCAGTGCTTCAGCTTCCCCATGATTATGACCACTCTCTACACACCCAGCACTTGTCGTACACATACAGTGCCTCCTTTGCCAAAACAGCCATCAGACTTGACTTTTTGCAGCAGAGTAGCGATGAGATGTGTTCAGCTGGTTTGAAAGAGGAGAGCTTTCTGTGGTCAGAGAGAGAGGAAGGGAGAGGGATGACAGATTGAGCAACTGGCTGGTCAACAACTATTAGTGATCTGCTCTCTCTGAGGTGAAAGCATACCCTGCTATATTTAACCAGGGAAGATGATATTGGATAAATAAATGGAAACTTGAATGAATTTGTGATGCAATAAATCGATTAGATGTAGTTTTAGCAAACCTGTAGGTAGTGCAGTATATGTCGGTATATTGGTCCGTCCTGTACCACTTTCTCCGTAACCAAATCAATAACTTTTGAAAGGAAAATCAGTTAGAATGGGAAATTCATGCTTAAGGACTGTGATGTTATATTCTTTTCTTTTTTTGTTTTAAGTTAGTTTAGTATGATGTGGTGTATAAACAGTATAATAATACATTTTTCAGCGAGGGTTAGGGTTATGTATTGTATGTGGCATGTATTCCTCACATACTCACTGACGCTATGTTGTTAAATGACAATTTAGAGTTTAGAGTTAGATCACCTTCTTCAGTTGTCACTACACCTCTTCTTAAAATAACCATTGTAAAATAACAGGATAGATATGTTTTGTTGTATGTATGTTACAACAAAACCTATTGTTGTATTTTATTATTCATCCATTTTCTTTCTTCAGGGAGTAGCATTAAGGTATCAACCTTTTCAAGTAATTACAAGTGTTAAAGTCTGGTTTGATATTTTAGACTATAGAATAGAGAGCTCAGGTTGTTGTCAATGGAGTAATGGTGCCCCCTTCTGCGCAAATCCGAGCACAACGCTTCAGTCATAATTCTACATTTAATGGTCACACTTATTTCCCACAGAGACATCAAAGAAACCGAGGCTGTATGTAAAACTGTGCAAAATGAGGCTTTATTCTTTTTTTCCTGCATCGTCGCCTTTCATCACCATTGTCATAATCACCATCAATGTCGTCAACGCCAACTTTGAAAACATTACTCACCAGAGACACGCAGCCAGAGAATAGATTCTCAAAGAGACTCGTAGCTTAAACCTCTTGGCAAAAAACAGGCATCAGCTATTAGCACAGTCCCCCTAACACAATGAGTAAGCTCTACATGTCCACTCCTTTTTTGGGCAATACATTTCAACGAGGTCTCCAATGTCCTTATTTACAAGTTGCCCTCTTTTGTGCCTCAAAGTCCATTCAGTAGTCAGAATCTTAAGTTCCAGGAGACAGTGAAAGCCCATCTCAGTACAGACATGGTGTTGGATATTCTAGTCTTGCTGACTCCATAAATACTTTTTTCACCACCTTTCCTCCACAACCCGTCAACTGGAGGTCCGAGGACGGTCCATTTCTCCAGTTTAGGCAAACGTTGAATAAGTGCAATGTCTAGTATAATGTCAAGAAAATACAAACCCACACGTACATACATACATACAGTACATACAGTACATGACTAACTGATAAACTTGATTAGCTATACAAGGTTGCCATTCTCCAAGGTGAAACCAGAGTTGCACATTAATGCCGATCTATAACATCCAGTGTCCATCAGGTAGGGGGATGGGAGGATGTGAGCTCACCTGGACTGGAAAGCGTCAGTTGATAGTTGGGTAAAACTGTCCATGATTTTCTGTACAGTGGATTTTTATAAGTTGTGAATTCAATGGGAAGAGTAGTTCATACATAGAGAGATTCATTTTGAAATGAGATATCCACCACTTAAAGAAAAAGTGATGACATATTGTGGTAGATTATTGAACACAGAACATAAGATAACATATATAACATGTCCACAGACTAAATCCACTGTTTGTTTGTATTTTTGTCACTTTCATCCAGTAAGATAAAAGTATTCATTTTCGTTTTGAATTCCTGTTTGTTTGACATTTGGGGGCTGTGAGGGTTTGAAGGTGCATTATAAATGAGAACCATCTTAATTCTGTAATGAAAAAAAAACAAAAAAAAACTATTCTGTTTTTATTAAATTTGATAATGTTATCAAAAACAAAGTGCCTATAGTGTATGTGTTCAAGCCACACCTCGCTTATTGGACTCTGGGAGCGAACAAGGACAAAGTGACAGAGCAGTGCTTGCCCCTCAGATAACCATGTCACAGACCTAATTCAGGTCATTAGTCAAAAAATATTAAATAAACGGATGGAAAATAATGCCTTTGCAAACACAATAAGAGAACAAACTTCTATGTGTGCGGTATGTAAATCCAACACTTATTTGCCACAAAGGGATCTAATTAATCGTTTGAAATGATTCTTTTTTTTTTCTTTCTTTTTTACTCGATATTCACAAAGAGAAATGATAAATAGAGATCATTAGTCCAGAGGATCAGTAAAAGTGCAGCAAGAAAGGAGAAAGCCCAGTCGACCAATGGTTTAAAAGTGTGTGTGTGTGTGTGTGTGTGTGTGTGTGTGTGTGTGTGTGTGTGTGTGTGTGTGTGTGTGTGTGTGTGTGTGTGTGCGTGTGTGTGTGCGTGTGTGCGTGGAGCCAAACCAGTGACTACTTCCTTTTTTTTTTTTCTTCATCGGTGTGTTAACTGAGAAAAGCAGACTGACTTTAACTGAAGGTTAAATGAACATGTAATGTGTAACCACTCGGAGAAGAGGAACAAAGAAGGGAGAGGAAAATGAGAGGACAAGAACAAAACGACTTAATGTGCTCAAGAGCTCCCTCAGCCTTCCATATCGGGCCTGAGGTCGGCCCCGCCCAAACATTCGCTGTCTGCCTGCCTGTGTGCCTCCGCCAGAGAGACGTATGGAGAACCGCCATTAGCTGGAGTAGATCTGGGTCCCAATCACACGCATGATCTCCTTCTGCACCTTAGGCTCCTGGGTGTTGATATTGGCATCTCCTACTTGACCATCCTCGTACCTGCACATACACATAGAAGAGTTTTTTTTTTTTTTTACTTTTTATCAATAGATGTTTAAGTTTTTATCACCCTGTCTTGCTCACTCCCTCAATTTTTCTAGTACTTGGCAGTATAAGGGCCAAGTTTAAAGATAAATAGCAAACATTTATTCTTATCTCATCAACAATGCATAATACTGATGATAGAAAAGGTAACCTGTGAGTTGCTCTTGTCAAGAAGCAAGTGAATTAGTGATTTAATGAGGGGCCATTGTTAGGTCTGACACAGCAAATCTTGTTTTTAGTCTAATCATGTGAACTTGACTTCAAGCTGAAAAACACAACCATACACTAAGCACAAGTTCTGAATTGAATTATATTTAGCTGTGATTTAAATTTGAGCGCAGGCCATCTCAAATCTAATTTCCAACTCAGAAGACAGCAGTGGACATGATAGTAGACTTTGCCATATGGTGACTGCCTTTGTGTCCAAAGCTTGGACTCATAGCACTAACATCAGCAGCCAATTATTTGATATTTGGTGAGTTTCAAAACACAGTTTTAAACACCAAGTTGAAAGGCTATGACCTGAGGGGAACCCAGTTTAGTGAAGCAGTAACACAACTCAACCATCAGGACAATTTATTCACTGCTAATTTTAAACGATGATGAGTGATGAGGGACAACTGCAGCATATACCATAATTCTTCATTAAATCACCTTCATCGTGTGAAAAAACAATCAACCTGAGTGATGAACTATGCATTTTAAGTGTGATTATTATGATTCATATTTGCTGCCCGGTATCTATGCAAGCTCATCTGGTAATTATGCATTCATTCATCCTGTAGAAGTTATCCAGGAGTTTTAACGTTTTGGGAATACTTACACAAAAAAGAAGCGAGTACAGACGTGGTCAGACACTGGACACACCCAGATGTTACCATGTTTCTGCAGATCCTTAGATGTGATAACTGTTGGAAAGAAAGAAAACATTTTCACCACAAAATTTGAAAATGGTGGTTAGTATTTACTTTCTTGTTATTCTATAATTATTATTATTATTATTATTATTATTATTATTATTATTCCATATAGTGTTGCTGTTGTTTGTGGTATTATATAATACATAACATTCACTAAAGCTTAAGGGCTTAAACTCAGTTATTATCCTAATTGATTCACATTATTTTTTATATCTGTTTTTTTCTATTATAATGATGATGATTATATTACTATAATTGCTATATATAACTGCACATTAAGACAGGAGTCACATTAGACAGTTTTATTTAGATTTAAATTATCCAACTTTATGGAATTGTTTGCAAATTTGATAAAGGAGACACTGTATTCACTAAAAGTGTGTATTAGATAATATAATAATTAATCAATATAATATTTCAATATATAATCATTTAGTTGTTTTAAAAAATGTGTATTCATTTGGAGACGGATACACATCAAAGTACATTAATCGAATATACTAATGCCACATATTCACTATCATCTCAGCTTTAACATGTATGCAATCTTCTGCTTGTGATTACCTTCACACAGAGCGATGCAGTTGAGATTTCGACTCTGAAGAAACCTTGATTGTATTGGACGGCTCTATTGCAAAAAGAAACAACAGTTAAGTTTCACCAAGCTGCTACAGTAAATGGCACGATCTGACTGAGCTGATGATATCCGAGAGGAATGTTCAAACTCTGATCATTACAAACACTGCCACCGTACAGTGTTATAGTGAGAACCAGTACATACGGAACCTCTGAACTCAGAATACAAAACATTTGAAATACACCGAACAGCTCACAGTTCTCTCCATGCTTCAAATCGCTCCATGTTGCTGCCCCTTTATTTGCGCATCTTCTTTATGTGATGATATTCTGGATTTGTGGAGCCCAACCATCTTTTAAAAATATATAGTATACCTTTATATGTGAGGATGTTATGTTTCCAGTTCTCTCACCTGTGGTATGGTATTCATGCGGTTGTAACGCTGCACCAGTTCATCTTTGGTGGGCATGCGGTGCTGTCCTTTCCCCATTCCTGCAAGAAGCAGCAGACAGAGAGCAAAACAACCCTGAGTCAGAACGACCTTACCTTGAGTCACTCAAGCTGTGAAAAACCTTCCGCTAGTGGTCTCGAGCTCCTTGTACGGAGAAATTATTACCCACAGTGCTAACCTTCATATGAAGGTTGTTCCAAAACGCTACTCAATATTTCAACATTTTGAAATTACATTACAGGTGACATAGCACGTACTGCTGTTATCTTTTTATTATCAAAACGGCGCGTTTTAAATCAGTGGTTCCCAAAGTGAGGTCCGTGAACCCACAGGGTGTTCCAGGGGGTCCCCAGCAAATAGGGGAACAATATATTTTCACTTTAATTCCATCCATAAGTAACACAATGAAAGAATGTATGACTATTTTAGGTAATATGTTTCATACACTTTGTAATAAAACATCTAAAGCAAAAAATCCTATTGGATGGGGGATGAAATCTTATCAAATAGGGGTCTGTGGTTTAATTTGGTCAGTTTAGGGGACCTTGACATGGAAAAGTTTGGGAACCAGTGCTTCAGATTAGAGATGTTCCAATACCATTTTTCCTTCACGATACCGATTCCGAGAACCAATCCGATACCAGTGTGTTAAAAAATACATACATTTATAATGTTTTAACAGCTGTATACTACTATCCCTGTTTGGATGTGATATGATTGCTATCGTTGTTGTTAAACTCTTTGTGAAACATGAACAAACACAAACAATATATAACGCCACAGAACTTTCTTACATTATCCGGTTTGACAATGAGTCAAAACGAAAGAGAACATAAATAAACTAATTAAAGTAGATTTTCTTCGGGCTTAAATGAAGTGGTATCAGGTCCGTGCGTAAACTCGAGAACTCACCGATACGTTACCAGCATTTTAGGCAGTATCGGAGGCTTTTCCGATACTGGTATCGCTATTGGAACATCTCTACTTTAGGGGCTTGTTATAATGCTAACAAGGTGGGCCCCTTTTTCAACCTGCTGACCTCTTAACATATAATTTCATAATCAGCACCACAATCACAGTCGGAAACCTCAAAACCAACCTCTGAAATTGTGTTTAGTGGAAATACACAAGGGAGGATTAAGGTAAGTACTTCAAGTTTAGTTTAAATGTCTCTTCACCCCCATCCCAGAAAATGAAAATATTTTAAGCCAACAAAGTACAAAGTCCCACACACAGATTTACTGACAGCTCCATTTTACACAGCCACGACATAATGAATGGTATGATAGGCGGCACACAAGCTCAGAGGCCCAAGTCCAGCACCCAAAAATGGACACACCACACAGAGCAGCACAATAGGATAGCATGGAGGACAGCTCCCACATATGAGAATGAAGTGTTCCAGGATGATATTAGGCCATGTTACAAACATAGAGCGTACTCAGTCAACATGGAATAAAAGGGAGAGTGTTTGGGAGGGGGGGCTGAGTGGCGAGGAATGAGCTGTTCCTACCTGAGTATCCAAAAGATATGCTGGAGATGGGGCTCAGATAGATCCCCTTTCCATACGCTGCCCCATGCAGCTTGGGTTTGAAAAAAGCAGGAAGGAAGGAAGGGTCACTGAGCAGTTGCACAGGACAACCTCACTCACTCACACACACACACACACACACACACACACACACACACACACACACACACACACACACACACACACACACACACACACACACACACACACACACACACACACACACACACACACACACACACACACACACACACACACACACAGCAATACATACCAGTCCTACTGTAGTTAAATCACGGGAAAGCATGTATAAGTCAGTGTTTTTATATGTTTCGGTGACAGTTTATTTGGCAAACCCTACCAACCAAGCACACACACACACACACACACACACACACACAAAACACACACAAATCGGTGGATGGCGAGCCAAAGAAAGAAAAGATAGTTTTATTATTCCACTGATCTGAAACAACTCCTTTAACCCACACAGTCACCAACAGATTTTCTGCTTATAACATAATGTAGTCCACAGAAGAGAATACGATGCTCTTGAATTTTGTGAATGAAATTGGTATATAAAATGTTGAGGTGTTCAAGCGATGCTGACATGAGAAATGAGACCATGTATGCTGGCTTGAAGGTAAAGATGGTAAAGTGTGAGGATGACTGATAATGATGACGAGCCTTCACACAAGAATGTCCACAATGAGGAAAAACACAAAAGGACCACAGGTGTGAGATGGTGTTCATAAGCCAAAGTGAAACCAGCAGAGAAACGAGAGGAAGAACAAAGAGCAACTTGATAGTTTGGGAATGAAATGTGAAAGAGACGAAGGTCAGGAAGTGGCACATCTGGAAGAAATCAAAAGGAACAATAGACGAGAGGTTTTGTGTGATGGTTGGAGCTGGAGGCGGACTCAGTCCTACTCCTGTGAAACACAATGACAGAGGAAGGCGGAGAGGAGAAAGAGGAGGCAGATGAGCACTGAGGCGAGATCAAAGCTGGAGAGTTCAAAAAGTCGGAGAACAAAGAAGGCATAAATGACACACATCAGCATGATGGAGCAATCACGGCCGACGTGAACATTTCAAAGATGCTTTAGATTTCACATTTAATTGTGTTTCATCTATTTTCAGGACATACCGCTGTATCTACAAGAAGTCATTATCTGCAGTATTGTGCAAATTAGACAATTCTTCACTCTCTAGCGCTCACTTCTTTTCTTGCTTTAGTTATTTATCTTTTACAGACCTGGGTCACAGAGTGCAACAACAACCTTGGTAAAACAATATAAAGATGTAGATGGATGCAGATCTGAGTGAAGACACTTTGAAAGAAGGTATGGTTTTCTGCTTTTTCCTTAAAACTATCTTTATGGTCATGATTTGGTCAATCATGCTCATCTGGTATCAATTAGGTTTAATAGAACTATTTAACACTTTCACGCATAGTGGTTGCCGTCAAAGGACAAGCCTCTTGGCCCGCCTTATTCTGCCTAACCCTGGCATTCTTACCCTAACCCTAACCAATCCCCACTCCCCATGCCTAAACCTAACTACGTTGACCATTCTAGCAAATCCAATTTAGGATCTACCATGCTTAGCGGCTCAAGAATATCCTGCCAATACTTCTATAGCAGGAGACCCTTGCCCCATTTTTTTTTAATAGCCCGTCATGGAGTGCCCAGCTCGCCCGTATCAACGCTGTCGGACAGGTGCCTCAGTTACGGACCAGTGATAGTTAGGCATAACTTGTGTAACGTTAGCAGTTTCTAACGTTAGCCTACTGCACTAGCTGAAGTAATTAGAAATATTTATATTCTTTTGTGTCGGCTCAACCAATACGGGATGGAAGTGTCTACAACTGGAGCATGTACTGAGAGCGTAGTGTGTGTGTGTTTTGATCTGTAATAAAAGAGCCTAAAGACCATAAACTGACTTTTAAATAGTTACTTTGTCAAGTCGTACTCATTTTAAAAAAATAAATAGGCTTAGGGTTAAAAAAAAAAAAGATAAAAATGAATAACTTAACTGCTTCAAGAAATGCCATATTTTGTAAATGTTGACGCTGTTTCGGCAGCGGTTAAATAGTATTACCCGCTCGGTGGTTTTAGGAGTAAATGGAATGCTGGCCTTTCTAGTGTTAAATACATATTTCTAAATTTTAATAACTTGAAACGCATGCAGTCTACCTGTGGAGGTGAACAAGTCCTTGGAAAATGCGTGTTTAAAATAGAATGAAGTTCATTTTATAATTTTTTCATGCCTAAAGAAGAATAAAAACACTTGGGGGGGGGGAATCCTGACTGAGCTTGTCATTATTCATGCACAAAAGGGTTTTGAGGCTACTGTTTGACCCAGGTCTGAATAGATAATGAGTGGTGCCAGTTACTGACCTTTCATGGAAGCCCTCCTTATTCACCCACAGGAAGTCTATACTCACTACCATGGAGCTTGTCCTTTGCATCCTTCAGCTTCAGACCTAGCCTACTCAGTGCTCTAGGTGGTTCACCCCAACAGGGCACACAGGCAGCCTCCTGTCATCACAGCTGACACCACAGCCCCCTCTCTTTGTCCCACAGCAGGAAAAGACGTGCTGTCTGCTGCTGTTGGTGGCAGAAAGCCGCCAACATTGGCCAGGAAAACCTGCCAGTGTGCCCCGCTCGCTAAAATGCCAATTGCAAAGCTGACGAGAGGGAAGCTGGCATCCATTAACTGCAAAAATGAATCAGCCGGACAGCGAGCCTGCTCTGTCAGAGAGCAGGTTCACTGTCCGAGGGGAGATGCATCGTAAATTCCAGCCAACTGCCAGGGTTACGTACCTGCAGTTTGGTATAAGAGGCATTGACTAGTCCATTTCTCAGAACAGAGTGCCAGTTCTCTATATGGGAACCACTAGAGCAAGTGTAGAAAGAGGGAGAGATAAGAAAGAAGAGATAAAACAATGTGCTGTGCGAATATAATGACAGCGTGGATCCACTGATGCGTAGTGGGCCAGATCCATGCTGTTAAATAACACTGCGGCATATTTTGTCTGGGACCTTTGATTGGACATTTACTATTATTCATTTATTATTATATTATTTACTCAATTTGAAAATGTCTTGAATTATAACTGTAAAAAACAAATCAACAAAATTTGTCATATTACCAGTACAGCTTTTTACTTTTTATCATTACACTAAATATTTTATAAAACCTAGAAATAGAAATTTTCAAGCTCTCTTCTGCCAACCCTCAAAGGAGCTAACTGTAGTCATCTATTTATACAATTTGTGCAAGGACATTTTGGGACATTCTGTTACATCATCATAGTACTCGAAATTTATAGCATTCAGTACTAAAAAAAAAGTATTAAAAGATGAAGATCAAAGATGACAACCCATCACTGCTGTCTTTCAGCACAGGATGGGTTATTTAAATATGTCTCCCAGTGCAGTTATCTGGACTATCTTCAAATAAAATATAACAGTCACAGCTGTGTCATGGGTGCTGTTATTTTTAACTATTTTCAAATCAGTATAGAGTTCTTGTTCCCACAGTCTAATAAATAAACACGGATCAGTTCTTAATTTCACTTAATCAGAGTGTGGATTCCCGTCTAAATCTCGCATTTTGGCATTAAACCGACTCCAAACATGTATTTATATGTTCTATGTTTCTATTTATGTCAGTATAAAATGATAGCAGCCAAGCTTACATACAAATTTGGCATTTCCTGTTGAGAATGATTCAATTTGTAGTATTAACCAGAATGAAGAGAGACTGTAGGCACTGCTCATGTGTTAGCTGCACCCTGCGAGTGCCCAGATGGGCCGTGTGTATCTAAAATATTCAGCAAAGCCCCATCTGCTACAGTACAAATCTCGATCTCACAGATACTGCTGGCTCCATGTGCTGGCTTAGCAAGGTGGTTTCTAAGTCCAAGAGAATGGCCACTGCTCTTTGCCGTTTGTTATGGTTCCATAAAAATCTGCTGGAGTGCTTCCTCCATCCGCAACATAATGACCAGGCGAGACACTGAGACGCGTTCGTGTTTGACAGAGTGTACCGCTGTAACGCTTAATTATGCATGTATTTTAGTGACTGTGCTTGATTGGAGATCAATTATTTACAGTAAGTGATTTCTCAAATTATATTTGCCCAACAGCTACAAGCTTAAGAATATAATAACAACAAATTGTTTTCTGATATTTTATAACAGCCTAAATGATTTCAACTCTGTAACTGTAGCTTTACGAGCTATAAGCTCCAAAGTAGCCATTCGATGAAAACATTGAGTTTCGATTCTATGAATGATGTGTCAGCTAATGAGGGGAATGAAGTGGACTCACTGGAAGGCGAAGGTGCTGCCATATAGCTTCTTGGCAGTGCGAAAACGAGCCTCCTTTGCCGGGGGGCTGCTGAGCAGCAGGAACTGGTGGGAGGTGTGCATGAATTTCAGTTGCTATCGCAATGAGATCATACGGGAGTAAGTGAGAGCAAGAGAGAGACAAACAGACAGATACAGAGTGAGTATGAACCATTCAATGACATAATAATGCTGTAATAAGAAATTAATTTGATATAGGACACTTGAGGGGATGTCATTCTGGTTCCCTACCCTACTCAGAGGCAGCTTGACGATATGAGACCTGTTACTGGAAATAATCCTGCAAAAAGACAGAGAGAAGATTGAAACATAAATAAATTAAGGTACAACAGAATTTAAAGTACCAGCCACAGCCAGGGCCGTAACCAAGGTTAAGAGCTTAGTGAGGTTCAGAACTTTTTCTTAGAAATGGAGCTTATTTATGGCATTTCTGAACAAGCAAAAGTCATACCAAAATGACACCTACAAACACAACCTAAGCTATACACTACACACAAACTCATTATCTATAATTAAATACATGCCGAGGAACCTGTCGGCAAAACACCTTTAATAAAGCTGCACAATTTGTCACAATCAGTGGTGGAAAGTAACTAACTACATTTACTCAAGTATTGTTCCTAAGTACAGTTTTTTGGTACTTGCATTTCCTTTTTTGCTACTTCTACTCCGCTACATAAAAGGACATATTGTACGTTTTACTCAACTACATTTATTTAGTTACTTTTTACATTGTATTGTTTGTGATAAAAAAACAGCATAATATAATATTGTATAATAATGTAACACTTTAAATAGGAGCCATTCTGCATATTCAGTACTTTTACCTTTGATAGTGTAGTATTTTATGTGTGTGTGTGTGTGTGTGTGTGTGTGTGTGTGTGTGTGTGTGTGTGTGTGTGTTATGTGTGTGTGTGTGCCGTCAGTGGATAGCCAGATAGTCAGTTTCAAGTGGTTTTACGTCATTCAGATGCACAGGTACAGTGGGTTTCTTAGGAAAAAATTCCTGAGGTCTGGACCTCGGTGACCTCATAGCTGGCTACGGCCAAAGAGGTTAGAATAATAACCTCTTTATAATAATAACCTCTTTGCTACAGCCATGGCTACTACTTTGCTTAAACCACAATAGGACTTTTTCCCAGCAGACAGTTTGACAGCTTGTCAAAGTACGAAAAAACACGGTGTGTAACTAATAACATTAACAACAGCAATGTTCTACTCAAGTGTCTCAGTGTTGTTGTTGGCAGTGCGCTATATTATTTTCTGAAATAAAGTCAAATCTCAAAGATCTCCATTTCATTCTCTTTTGCGGCACCTATGGCCATAAGTGTTTTTGGATCTCACTTTCCCAGAGATCCAAACAGTGTGTGACGTCAGTCAGTTGTCAGTTGCTTGCTTCACACACAAGTGAGTTGAAAAGCGAGTCTTTTGCGTTAGCTCCGCCTACAGTCTCTGCATCACTAACTGTGCCCTACTTTGGATTTTTCCAGGGAACGTTGCCACAGACACCCAGTTCGTAATACTGCAAATGCAAATTGCAAGGGCTTTCAACGACCATAGGCTCAATCACCATTGTGTTACCTAGTTAGGTGTTATATGACATAACAGAAATTTAATAAAAATAATTGTTCGAGATTATTACTTTAACACGCAAAGCAGAGTAAACCCATTTTTGGAACGGATACTCTTTACTCACCACTGTAGCAGGGGATGGGCCAAAGGGTCAAGTTTGTCCATCTGTTTCTTGATCTCTAGATATGAGCCCTGGAAAAGCACACAAGAAAGTGTTTCAGTTTTCAGTTTTTTTTTTTCTTTTCTTCAAAGCCAAATGAGTGTTCAGATACAGTCTTAAGATGTGTTTTATAGATAGTACAGATGCAGTCGAGCCACAGCGGGTAAACAAGTAATATAAAAAAAAGAGTAAAGAAGAGCAATAGAGAAGATAAACTAATCAGCAACAACTGTCACTTTGATAAACAAAGACCCCACCCATGCTGCTCAAACAGTCCACTTAATACATGACTTTGTAATGGACATTTTCAGCCATAGGGTGGACATAGAGTGATGATCTTACATAAACCAAAAAAAACTAAAAAAAAAAAAAAGAAGATTATATCTTAAACATTATACATCAAGCCTAACTGTACTGTGGCCCTTCCATTCTTTCCCTCCCATCTCTTCCTTGTACCTGGGTCATTTCTCGAATGGACATGACGCTGTCCAATGCTTTCTGCAGTCTCTCATAATTCTTCTTCTGTGTTCATCGGTTGAGCCAAACATCCATTGTATGCAATGAGAGAGGGAACAACATACAGACATCTAAAATCACTTGTAGAGGTAAAAGGTTTGCATAAATATTGTTACGATTTCTAAATGCGTCCTTTGAAAAAAGAAAATACTCATTGCAGTAGGAGGTGTAGGAGTTGTGTTTCACAAATGGATATGTCATCTTGGAATGAAATGTGCGTATTGACTTAATTACGGTACTAATCACGATTATAACAGTGAGGATGCTGACCTTTGGGTTGAAGGCCAGAGTCTTGGGGTCGTTGGGGTCAACAACTGATGGGTACGGCTCAAAGATGATGCTCTTACGGGGAGACTCGAGAGCAGCTCGACACATAGCCACAAGTAGGTCCACTACCTGAGGAGAGAGTGATTTTACATTAACATTTTCTGCCTTTATGTGATGCTGTCATCGGCTCATTTTGATGCTTTTATTGAGAAGAACCTGCCTCAGTTCCGACACCATGTAGAAACTACAAATAATCAGAAATGAACGTCATGACGTGTGTCAGTGTTTGACGCTTGTGTTTTGGTTTTCTTACATATACGTTAGACTGTTATCCTTTAATCTAAAATCCAAAGAGAATTTGGGGGAAATAAGAATGCATTATTGGAGGGGGGAAAAAATACAAATAATCTGAATCATATCATATACTATGTGTTGTGTTGTTGTCACCTCTGCTCCGGTGGCCACTTCCTCTGCAGCTCCGGACATCACACCCAGAGTGTAGAAGGAGAACACACACAGCTCCCTGGTGCACACAGCCGGCTATATATAAACACACACACACACACACACACACACACACACACACACGTACAGACAAAAGAGGTATAAAAATACAGTCATTTCAACGTGTACTACATATCTACACAAAAACATTCATGCACACACATACTGACACTCCCTCTCTCACTCACTCTTTATCTTGCTCTCTCCAAACTACGGTTGCAGAAAATCCACTATGATCAGTGGATTTTCCACTAACAGGGTTATTAGAGAGTTAAAACAACACAAACATGCTTTTCATAATGTGTTTTTTTTTTAAACCAATATAGAATGGTTTCTCAATCTATACAGTATGTTTCTCTTTCTCATCTCTGATACCTTCAGCATGGATCCGTTCTGAAAGACGTGCTGTTCGTCACACACCACACAGTACTCGTTGAGTGTGGGGATCCTCTGCTCCGAGTACTTCATTATCTGTTCGGAGAAAAGTGGTGTTCCCAGTTATCACTCCCTGAAGAACTGCCATATTAAGGAATAAAGACTAGTTTGGCAGCAGAATTGTCACAAAACTACAATTATGTACTGCAGTTACGATTGGCTAAACCTGTCCTAGCACAACAATGCACTGTGGGCTCCACCCCTGGTCACTGCTAGCTACCAGCAGATACTCATATCTCCTTGAGGTCAAAGCCGCACAAGAATGGGAATTCAATCAGCCAATGCCTAGTCGGTCAGTGGGCACTGGCAGCCGAAAAAACAGTCTATTTGCATCAACATTTTGTAGAAGTGTGGATTATTTTGAACTCCTTATCATAGCGTCATGAGTTTCTACATCAGCAGTGTAACAAATGTAAGGAGTGTGAAGTTTAGAGCATCAGAGTTGTGACAAAAACCCTATGACCACTTGACATGTGTGAGTGAGACACGTTAAAGACAAATAGGTGGGGGGACAGTGAAACATTGTTAATGCAGCAAATTCAAATATAAACTGAGAGGTATCTGACTCCAAATCTGAGAGATGCGGGCGTGCTGATTTGTCCAGACTGGCACTGACCTGGCTGTTTGGTGGATAGCTGAAGAGCTCCCCTTTGGGGTTCTTCATGGTACATGAGATAGAGCGGTTCATCAGGCGGGTCACTCTCAGCTCAGGGACGCTCAGCTTCCCTTTTAAAACTGTGTCTTGGATCAAAGGAAAACTCGGAGACCTAGAAAAAAGCGAAACACAATTCATGCACGTCACTTCGTCAACCATTTTTCTACGATGAGAAAATGCTAATGTTGATGCTGTCCATGTCTTTGTAGATAGGACATAGTGGAGGGTTTGGCTTTAAAGGCCAAATCAGAAATGTTAGAATGTATTATTATAAGGTAGCTTTGAATACAGTCTTAACTACCAATGATATCATTTGCAACATATCCTCAGCTGTAATCATGCATGGCAAGACTGCAATGTGTTAAAATGGACACATTACAAACAACTCACATTTTGGGTATGTGGAGTGCCTACCAACCCACAAACCAAGAAATAAGATGACCCAGTCAGTTTTTTTGTGGGCTGTCTACATCAGAAAACATGGGATTCAACAAGCCATTCAGATTTGTCTTCCCTTATGTCACATGTAGGTTCAAGTCCCCATACAGACCAAAGTATGGTGGTGGACTGGTAGCTGGAGAGGTGCCAGTTCACCTCCTGGGCACTGCCAAGGTGCCCAGGGCACCGCACCCCCAACTGCTCGGGGCGCCTGTCCATCGACAGCTGCAGACCCCTCACTCTGACATCTCTCCATTAGTGCATGTATAGGTACTGAGTATGTGTGTGTATTTCAGGCCCGTGTGTAATGTGTAATTTAACAACAGAGTGAAAACACTGTAATTTCCCTTCCGGGATTAATACAAGTATAAATTATTATTATTATTAGAATACACCTCCCCCCATCTGAGTATCTCCACCCACAGCTTGAGAACTACCTTTGCAAAGGAGGGTCATATTTTTCACTCAAGCCAATCAGAGCAGACTGGGCCTTTCGGAAGAAGTATTATACTACCTCTGACACTGAAATCTGTTTGGGCAGTACCTCAAGTCACTAACTGTTAATATACAAGAACCAGTGTTCACTTCCACTATCACTCACAGTACAATATCCATGTACACTCTTGACATGAGACTCCTGTCAAGTTGTGAGGATGTCAAGACAGCCTAGTAGTTAGTGAGGCTGACCTCCATCGAGTGGGCCGAGATTTAATCCCTGCGCACCCATAACTGTCAAAGCATCCCGGAGTAAGACAGAGGCCGAGAAGAGTACTTCCCCCCTTGGGGAATTGGTTGAGTGTGTCAAATATTGAATTTAAGTCAATCTGCAACATGCAGTGTCAGAGATTCCTTTCCCCTGCTTGTCTTCTTTGCTACAGTTTATCTTTCACAGACAGACCTTCTCAAAGTATTTCCATCACTATCTTCCAACAGAAATCTTCAGTCTTGGGAAAATATCTTGCTTGTATGTAATTACGTAAATGTATTCATATAGCACCTTTCTAGATTAGACATCACAACGTGATTCACAAAAGAGTGAAAAAGAAAGACATTCAATAGAAACACAATATGGAAGAAATAAATAAAATACAAAATACAAAGAAAACACACACTCTAGACATCATTCCCTGTGAAACACGATATTTATGGTAAAGGCGTCTCCAGAATGAGGAGTTAAGAACACGAGGAACTGAACTAGGAGGGCACAATATACTCACTAATATAATTCTTTAAAAATTAAACCATTAACCATAAGCGATTATAAGCTTTTTCTAAATGATAAATACCACCCATTTGTTATGGATAAACTTGATTTACGGCATTCCTTCCTGAAAACCTCTGTGACAACATAAGAAAGCATACTTTTCTTATAAAAAAATTCATTTCACTTGTGGTACAGGCACAAGAAGAACTGCAAAAACATACTGCAGATGCCAAAATAACACCAAAAATAGCCTAATCGTTTTCTGTACTTGAGGTTAATTAATCTTCTCCTTGAGTGATTGCAGACGCTTGGAAACATTGTATTATCATTGGCCAAATTTGTTTCAAATCATGACTTACATTTACCCTGGATTGGAGTGTCAATTGCAAGCCTAAGATATATGCAGCAAGCTGTATTTAAAACATGGACAAGGTTGTGTAGATGTCTTGAAAGAGATGCACAGCGTGAGAGAGACTTACTTGGGTATGGGGGAGAAGATGCTGAGTCCGGCTCGGAACTTCTTGATGGTTCCTCCGGCTTTGAACCAGCTGTGCCTCTTCTCCTGCTGGGCCTTGAGGAACTCATTACTGAGGTGCTTCCACTGCTGTGAGGTGAACGTGCTCAGGATCCTGCCATGTTAGAAATAAGGAGAGTCGAGCAGAAAGAAATGTGAGTGAACCTGGCAGACGGTGAATTACAATATTTTGTTGTTTGTGTGCATTATTATTTTGTGCGAGTGGACTAGTCAACCAAAAATCGAGTGATTTGTATTTCTGATGCAGCATATTTGGTTGAGCACAATCTGAGGTTAGAATACTGTATGAAATATACTATGTACGATTTCACTATGAAACATTATAGGTGCTGACTTACTTTTTGAGCTGCAGGCCCAGGCTAAAGCTTTCTTTATTGGAGGGCTGGAACACTTCTACTGACGGCTCTGAGTAAAGATGACTAACATTATCACACAGGGCACAGACAAACACAGACTCGTTCTTTCACTCTCCCTCTTGTATAGCACATATTGTACTCACCTCCTACGCTCAGTGAGTGGCACAAATACCTAAAGTCCCTCCCAGAAAACCAACATCCACACTGACATCTTTACTCACCAGGTCCATCGAGGTACTGAGAAAGAGAAAAGCGCAGTCTCAGAATAATGGGCTCTGTTCTGATAACTTTCCAAGCTGTCGCAACCTCCTCCTGATTCAGACACACACACACACACACACACATACACACACATACACAAAAAAAATACAAATACACAACAACAGACATCACAAATTAGGGCACCATTTGTCACTTTGCAAAATGTCAAAGCATGAACAGTAAATAAATGTGTGTGCATTACATTAGCCGTTAGAATAGTTAGGAATAGTAAGAAGGGGGGTGTGTGCAGACAAAGAGGAATGCTGACTCACATCTAAAAAACCGATGTTAATATGAAGATCGATGTCCACGTCATCAATGGTTCCATACTCCCTGTTCAGAGACACAACAACAGAAACAGTTCATTTATCATAAGTAATGAGATTCATTACACTCTAACCCTTTGAACTGATTATCCCTTGAGGGAAAAAATATGTTTTTTTTTTTTTCCTATTTTGCCAGACAGTGCCGAGTTAAAAATGAATACCTAATATCTTTGAATTGTGCCAAGATTTTTCACAATAGGTCTTAAACAGTGTGTGTGTGTGTGTGTGTGTGTGTGTGTTGTGTGTGTGGTTGTGTGTGTGTGTGTGTGTGTGTTGTTGGGGGTGGTTGTGTGTGTGTGTGTGTGTGTGTGTGTGTGTGTGTGTGTGTGTGTGTGTGTGTGTTTGTGTGTGTGTCTGTGCTGTACCTAACAGAGACAGCACTGTCAGTGTAGATGTCTTTTACTGCCTCAATATCTGCATCCAGTTGAGGGTGGCGGTACAGGTCAGCAGCGCAGCTCCCCTGTAACAAGCAGTTTATTAACACTGGTCACACAATCACAGCACAGGACATGCTACAGTGGCTTCCAACCTTTTGTCTGAAGTACCCCCACAGGCCTCTCAGATGAATTGAAGTACCCTTCAGTAAAACCACCCCTCATGTTCCAAATGTGTTCATTTTTTGATTGATTTACATTGATCAACATCACTGTAAATGTGCCAGTGTTAGCCAAAGGCAAATTATCTAATTGTTGTCCCTTGGCCAGATGTTAAATTAGCCATTAAAACAACAATAAAACACACAACGTGTCAAAATAAAACCAAAGAAAGAAAACCTTAACAGCTGAACAGGATTTAAAAATAAATGCTTGGAGGATTAGGGTAAGCATCGTGCAAAGTAGGACATGTAAAATGTAGGCAATTAATACAAGGCAAAAGCTTAGCAGACAATTAGCACAAACGGTTAAAACGTGACAACACAAAATCACATTACAAAAGACGTACTGTAGGTAAAACAAGAAGGGATGCAATCTGACAAACAAACAAAAAGCCAAGCAAGTCAAGCATGCAGTGACTATAGGTATAACTGCAGGTCTGGTTGCTATGTTGTATATTTAACGGAAGGATGTTCCAAAACTGTAAAAGCTGTCTAGCCGAAAAATATTTTCCTACTTGGGGCAACTAATCTAACCTGAACAAGTTTCTGAGTAATGAATGTGGTAAAGTGGGGGAGGTGCTAATAATAAATCCATTAAGAATTGTGAATATTAAACGAGCATTGTGAAATGTAATAAGATTTTCCCAGCAGAAGAGGAGACCCTACATATGGTCTCCTCTCCTGCTGGGAAAATCTTATTACATTGCAGTACAGTATATTACAGTGATGGTAGCTTTTAGGCTTATTGTCCTGGACATTTGAGAGCTTGTTCATATACAGATTGTGCAGGCTTTAATATTGCATCAGTGGTAAGAGACCAAGTGGTTATACAGTATGTGTTATATGAGGGAAAATCATAGCATGGGAATTAATTTTAGCAGCTTGAATTTAAAGATTATTTCAAACTGAATGTTATTTAAGAAAATGTACTATATAAAAGTGGATTTTGTTACAACAATGTTTAATGAATGTTTTTATATCAACCATTCATTCACTGCTTTCAGTAATATAAATGCATCTATTATAATTGCCTAACTGTTTAAACTGTTTATTCATTATTTTAAGCTTTCTATTTCAACCATTCATCCGTTGCTTTTAGCTAACAATGTATTCATCCATTGCTTTTAGCAATTCAGACCTCTCTGTTCACTTGCTAGCTAGCTTTTTAACCCACTCTCAATCACAACACATACTGTAGTGTTAAGGTGTTACAGCTGACTCAATATGTACACATTGTTTTAATCAAATCAATTTCTTTCTTTTTTTTTTACAAATCGGCTGTGCTCTCGTGGCACTTGCACATCATGAAATTATTATTAATGACATGTCTACTTTCCTAGATCTGATCCAACATCAAGCACAATTTATATTTGCAATAAAATCAGAGTTACATTATGTGACGTTTGATAAAGAGGATGGACGATTTTTGTACATTTCTAAAACGGTAGGCCGACTGTATATTTTTGGGCATTTTTCAGTGATCGTTTTACATCTTGCCATTTAATATGTTCTGTAGTTACCTTAGCATATTTGGTTATCCTCCATAAATAGCAAGTATTAATAATAATAGTTGACCTAAGTTTGCCGCACACGTTCCTGGTGTCTAGACTTGAAGTCAGACTCATCTCCTCAGCTGAGTGTGTAGAACAGATCCTACACTTTCATCCTTATCTTCACCCCACTGCTTTCATGTTCTCTGACTGCATAGAAATGAGCTTAAAGTCCCAGACTGGATTTACATTTCAATCACAGGACTTTGAAGATAACAGTAAAAAAAAAAAAAAAAAAGATGACTAACAGATTAAGATCTTATATGAAGTGAAGCATTGAACTTTACGAGATGAGACGATACATAAAATGGCGGCCATGGAAATTAATTTGACAGTGTTGCTTGGGATTGAAACTTAAGGTTGCATAGGGTTATAGTACTAAACCTGTGTTTAAAAAAATTCATATTTGAGACCAAGCCCAGAACCTTGTAAAACTAAAAGAAAAATGCTTTACACTCTAAAAGAATATACTGCTTCAGATTAATTAAAATGCAGCAGGGATGTATTAAGATGGAAATCACAGTCAGTCGGCCCATCTGTTGTGTACCACCAGTGCAAAATATCTCAACAACTATTCCCAAAAATAATCATTCCAAATAATTTAATAAGTCAAAAATCCCTCTTGACCAACACCTAGGTCTATGACAATATCTTGAAAATCTTAAAAAATAGTGGCTGGTTTTCTGTGCAGTGGTTATTCATGGTTAAATGGTCCAACTATTACGTGCTTTATTTGCTGCCAACAAGTTACAGCAGGATAACTTGTAAGACAGCAAAACACATCCTATCAAAAGCTCTTTTATAGGTTGTTTGGGACTAAAATTATTTTATTTGTAAAAAAAAACAAAAAAAAACTGTATTGTTAAATTAAAACGATGAGACAGTGCTGCTGAGAATTATTATTGAAAACAAAATGTCAGTATCGTGACAAACACCAGATTAAACACAGATTTGATGTAGGAAGGGTAATACAGGAGCCTCTGCTGTACCTGAATGCCATACAGGAACTGTTCGGACTCGTTCTCCCCGTCCGACTCCTCGTCTGTCCAACACTGGCCTTTGATGTCCTGTGGGACCGCACATTGTGAAAAGGCCATTATAGTGAAGCGGAAAGAAAATGCAACCTCTTTCTATCATCCTTTCATCTCACATCCTTTCTCACATCTCCCTATTTAGCCTCCCGTTCAAAACACCGGGCTTCAAAACACTGCTTTATATGGCATTTCGAAGAGAGAGACAAAGAGGCGTGATTCATTTCCAAAAGAAAGGATATTCTCAAAATCCAACCTTCAAAAGAATACTCAACTTACAATCAAAAGGGATGAGTTAATCAAAATATCTATTTATTTTAGAAAAATAACCACTTCTCTTGTCATTTCCAGCAAAACCTACCCCTCCCCCCCAAGGTCCTGTTGCACAAACCAACAGTATTTCACTTATTCCATATCCTTAGATTAAGCTAATACAATATTCAAATGTCTATGGAAAATAGCCACAGCAATGTCATTTTACTATATGTAACACTTTCTAAAACAAAACCATGAATGGATGACACAGCTTAATCGAATGTAGTGATTACACCAATATAATACTAGCTGTCTTACCATTGGGTCTGCTGTTCATAGGGCTCACTCAGACAGGTTTGGGCCTTTGAATACTGCAAACCATTGCAGCCTATGTCCAGGTGGAAGGAACGAGAACAGAAAACCGGAGAGCTTTGGCTGACCACCTCTCTTTCTTGCACTCTTCAGAACCGCAAATCCTGGGAGAAATCGAAATTAAAATGTAGCTAAGGACGATAACATGAAACCATCTCCAGTGATGCCATGCTTTGTAAATGGTGCCCTCCTATTCTTTTCTTTAAATGGTCTGCACTTCACCTTGCCATGTATCCTAGCAACAGCCATCTCTGCCTTCTTTCAGAGCAGCGTTAATCACTGTGGAGAGAATGTGTGGGAGATGTTTGCTGTACGTTCAGTACCCAGCGTGTCTCCATTTCTTTGTTTGTTTTGTTTTTCCAGGAACTTAACATATTAGTACCGAAGCACCAAATGTTGGCACACCTTTATAGATGCACAGCGAATGATGTCAGTGCATTTAAGACTGACGTCTTTGATTTTGCCTGGCATATAAATCAAAAGAAATCTGTGAAACACCATTTAATTTCCTGCGTTAGCGTAAAGCGAATACATTGTAGGCACACAGTGTTGAGTAAAATAATTATGATATTATTCATTTTTCAAGAATTTTACATAATAAAATAATGGTTGCCTATAAATTAATAGTTACAGTGGTCATGATGAGGGGAAAAAAAAGATCTTGAATTTTATATGGTCCAAATTTAGAGATAAATTATGACAAAATCAGAAGAAAAACTGCAAGGGTAAACGACATCGCTGATATAACAGAGGCAGCTACAGTACACTGCATTTCATGGCGGACCATCACATTTTGTGTCAGACATGTAAACAATGAGCATGATGTCCCTTTCAACAAGACTTAAAGCTGTGGACGCAGAGTTGCATATTTCACACTGCAGCATCAGAATACTAATTAGAATTTACATAGTCCAGTGCATGTCATACCAAAATAATTTAGATAAGATTTTTTTTACATTTATCAGCACTGAATCCTTAGACGTGCAAACAAAGACTGAACGGCAATGTAGCTTTATTTATCCTTACTCTTAATTGGGCCATTATCTACATGCAGTCTACCCAAAATAATCATAATACTGTTGTTTTTCTCTTCCTGATGGTGAACATCTGTCCTTTTTTCCGTGTTACGGTTTGGCTCCTTTCTTGTCAAAAACACCCTTCCTGACATCAACTGCATCCTATTAAACAAGGCTCTTCCGTCATTATCATCTTCCACTTCAGCTCCTCGCCTTATCTCTATATGTCTGCTGCCCTGCCATGTCCTCAACCCTGCTAGCATCTACACCCCTCCACCGCCCCCACTCCCCACCATTCCCATATCCTCTGTCGTCTCACATACCAATAGAGTCGCGACAAACTGCCCCCCCCCCACAGACCAACACCACCATCGTCCCCATTCCGCTTTCTGATCATATTTAACACAAACACAGATGCAATCAGGCGGATTTCCCCCTCCCCCCACGCTCTGCACCCCCACCGCATCCAGCCACACTTACCTCCACAGAGGATGGAGACTCTGATGCCGTCCTTGTCTCAGCTGCTCCCCCTCTTAAAGGGCACACCTGCCTCTTTCTTTCTCGGTGGCTGTTTTCCACTGAAATGATAGATGACAATAAGCCCATTAAAATAGAATATAAGAGAAGCCGGAGCCACAGTTTTCTAATTCTACAGCGTCTGTCCCTCTGTAGTTGTGGTGTGTGTCTGCGAGCAATCCAGCTGGTGTGTGTGAGACTGTGTGTTTATCTATTGCAGATCTCTGCTGCTACTGCTGTCTTATATTTTGCCTGACAACACTGAGGGGTCTGAGCATGCTCACTGAGACCAGGCAAGCCAGTCATGTGACCTGCAGCTGACTGCACTGCTGCTGAGAAGCGAGAGGAAAAATGGAGGAAGAATGGCTCTGCTCATGTATATGCGTCTGCCTGTGTGTTTGTGTGATTGCATAAGTCAGTGTCTGTTACTCTGCAATCATGCTTTGGAGGCAGCATCTGGTTGACATATCCTGTAAGAGTCTTTATGCATTAAAAAGGAAAAAAGAAAGAAACCATAAATATGCTTAATGCTACATTTGTGCTTTTAACTTAGCTGCACTGCATGCTGTAAGGATGCAGAAATGCATATGCTTAATTGATCAAATATTCTAATTATATTACAATAACAACTTATATTTCAGTTCTTAAAAAAAAATTATATAACATTACATAACAGTGTGCATGTGTGTGACAATGGCCATTAGGCTTTTGAGCTAATCAGTCTTTACCCTCATTATATCAAGGTATCTATTTAAGAACTGACCTAAAGAGTAAACAGGTGTTAGGCCAACTGTCTGATAAGTGTGTGGCTGTAGTCAGGAGAGGAAGGAAGGGGAAATTAAGATCTCTTCAAACATTTGTTTGGCACACAATTAGGCAAACTAAAGGGCAATGGCCCTGACGGCACAATATAAATATGGGTAACCAATCTGACATCATGCCATATACAGTAGTTGCTTCCGCAACCCTGGTTATACAGCCTGATACTTCTTGTATATGAATAGGTGTTCCAGGTTCCAAGTTCACTTTAGTAGTAGCCCTAGAACAATCCCCCATTTTCTATACACTGTACAGCAACAGTCAGTACATATTATGTTTGTTTCATTTTGTACTATGAGAGTATGAAATATTTACAAATTGTAATGTCTCATTTTGGTTTTGATATTGACAAATCGCATCTATTGTGTCTTTCTGTTTTTCTTTATCGTATTATAATCAATGTAATCAACATGTAATTGTGCTATTTTAGTTTTTCTATGTGTGCCTTAATGGAGTTGTGTTTGTTTCACTTTTTGTAGCTTGATTATTTTTCTTCTTTTATTCATATAATCCATTCACAGGTAGCAGTTGCCTTACTCATGCAGTAATAATACACACCGAAGCATTAGGGCATCCTATCTGCTCAGTCCTGAGATTTATCTGAGCATATACCAAGAGTGTCTTACTGTACCTCGTGGCCCAGGGGTTAGCAGCCATTAATACTGACTGACAGATATGGGCTTGGCCAGTGGACAAGGTGACTGGATAGCATATCTGTCTCTCACCTGGACAGGTGTGCCCATTGGCCTCAGGTAGTGGAGTGGAGTGAATCCAGGCAGAAGCTGCCAGCAGCCAGTGAAACAGCAACATGGGCAGTGGAAGCAGCAGTGCTAACACCACCTCAGCTGTGATAAGGTGAGAGCAAAAAGGGACACAGCGTGAGGAGACATGGACTCAGTGAAGAGACCACCTGTACAATAGGCTACAAGGAGTCAAGAAAAGAAAAATTGAGAATAGCATCAGTGTTTTTTTGTTTATAAAATAGGACTTTGAGGAGTATCTTTGCCAGGTTGATTAGTCTAATCTCTGTTGCAAAGTTTGAATGTTTAGATTTTAACCTCACAATGGTTAAGATATAGTAGACAGTTGTGTATATGTGTTTGAGTCAAAGATTTAGTTTCTGTCTGCCATCACAGCACCAGAATTAATCATCCTGGGGAACATTTGCGACACAGCTGTCTAGAGTCTGCACTGGACAAACAACCATATCTGTAGTGACTGTCAGTCATTAATATGCCACCACTGATTAGCAAAGGGATGTCATTCCACTTATCATGTTGAAAAAAAGCATAGTAAT
Source organism: Perca fluviatilis (assembly GCF_010015445.1). NCBI lineage: Eukaryota > Metazoa > Chordata > Actinopteri > Perciformes > Percidae > Perca > Perca fluviatilis. Next base: position 35,159,029 of record NC_053114.1, on the reverse strand, counting down.
GTACTGTGCTCCAACAAAGTTTCTAAGGCTTTTTATGTTCTGTGGAAATCAAATA